>NC_041708.1:28762004-29063348 GCF_900700375.1 Denticeps clupeoides | reverse complement strand
TATCCTGATTTTAGCAAATATATCCAAATTCACACACAAACGTTTGAACACAGAATGAAGGCTTGATCCAGATTAAAACTAAAATTGGATTAGGTGATCTGATCTGAATTCAGAATCCCTCTGAACAACCCATTTTCAAGATTCAATCAAACCTGTTATTCGAAATCCGAAACAACTGGACCTGGTGACCCTAATTTAGTGGTATTATGCAAACTCTATACAATTTACTTATTAAATTAAAGATGAACAGCTCTGGTCGGGTGGTGGGCACGTGTCATATTTTGAGCGACAAAAAAATGAAACACATTGCATGTTAATGTTACAAGGTCACAATAATCTTCAATCTACATTTGAAAAAGATAATAAAAATAAAATACACTTAAATTATTATTTA
Source organism: Denticeps clupeoides (assembly GCF_900700375.1). NCBI lineage: Eukaryota > Metazoa > Chordata > Actinopteri > Clupeiformes > Denticipitidae > Denticeps > Denticeps clupeoides. Next base: position 29,062,954 of record NC_041708.1, on the reverse strand, counting down.
TTTCCCGAAGCCAGAGGGAGCCGCAGTGTAAGGATAAAAGAGCCGCGGGTTGCCGACCCCTGGGTCTGTGTACCACTGGTGCTATACCAGCGGTTAAAATGCAGTGTAGGTGTTTTTCCTTACGCCGTCTCACGTGCTGTGCGTCGGACTGCAGTACTGGCAGCCAGTCTCATACCCGGTCTCATACACACAGCAACGCTTACTGCCACCAGTTTAGTTGTGAGCTGGAAAATGATTGGTGAAGTGAGTGGATGTGAGTGAGGAAGTGGAGGAAGAGCGCCGCATGAGGGGAAAGTCTTTAGAGTAAAGAATTTAACCAAATGCTGGATTAGTATAGCCCCATGTTTCTCTACATGTATTTACTAAACTAAGTAAATGAAGGTTTCTTCACCAAAAACACATAATGTAGTCAAAGCGGGGGAGAAATGGAAACTGCTGACAGAAGAGGAACTCTGCAGCCAAAAGAAATTTGCGACTAGTCACATAAAAAAATTGACCACTCTCTTTATCGAGTTGGAGGCCCAGTCACACTTAATGTTTCAGGAGGCCAGAGGAGGGGGAGAGGAAGCCAGGAGAGATGGTCACCAAGGGAGAGACGAGTTAATGTTGGGAGGTCTGGAAGGGCTGGGCATGCAGGCAATACCTGGATGTCGTATACAGGTTTGGAAGAAGGAATGGCAGCAAACTGTCGGTAGTCAAACTTCTTTTCTGACAGGGACTAGAAGGACAGTAAACAGGAGTGAGCGGTACAGGGAAAAAAAAAAAAGGAGGAAGAGGAGCAAGAGGGATACCAAAGATAAAGAGAGTGCCAGATAAAGGAGGTAAAATCAACTGAGAAATAAAGAAAGAAAAGAAAGACAGTAGAGGGTGGAATCTGGATATAAGTGGCAGGATGAGAGTGTGATGGCAGCCAGTTGCTAAAACAACTGCTTTATGAAGGAATGAACATCCATGGGAAGAAGTGCGACTAAAATTAATAAAAGGAATTTGAGATGAGAAGTATAAATTGCTGCTGTGGCGGGATGGTCTTTGATGGTGACATTTGATCTTGATGAGAGAATGGTGAGCACACAACTCCAGGTCCCTGCAAGTAAATTAAACCATGACCTTTGACACAAAGTACGAAAAAGCGGATTGTACATACCAGTCTGCCTGGTGAGGTCACAACACGAGGGCTGAGATCTGTAGAGGAAAGCAGAAATCATATAGTTTAATATACCAAATCTTGAGGGAAAAAAATACGAATGAATTTTATATTACGGATGACATCCACCTTCTAGTGGGGTGGGCGAGGGAGTTGGTGCCGGAGAGGGTGATTCTGCCAGCTGGTCCAGTGTGCCACGCTTCTTGCTCTCTTTAGACTTGGCGATGACCATCTGAGCCTTCAGTGCATCTTGCTCCAGGGACTTCATCCTGAGTGAAGCCAATACAAAACCATGAGAATAACCAAATGAAACTGATAAGAAAAAGAAAGAAACAAAAAAGGCAGAATCTGACACATGCACATGTTGCCGATGACCCTGAACTAAAATGATTATTGTTGTTCCAGGGTCAACAAGAACATGGTTGTGTCAGATAAAGCAACAGACAGAAAAGGAAAAAAGGCTGTGGTGAAAGATAACAGAGCTAAGTAGAGAACAGTTGTGAAAGGAAGATAAATGAGGCAGAATGGCCCATATTAGTAATGTTCATAAATAGCATGTTAGTCAAATGGATGCTGAGAGGTGAGTCAGAGTGATGGAAGCAGACGGGGCGGAGCACATTTAGAGCAGAAAGGAGATGAAGGACCAAGAGAACAGGAGCAGTAGAAGAAAAGAGAATAAAAAAAAAAGAGCAACTAACAACTAAGTGCAGTTGACTGGATCGTGCAAAGCAGTGACTGTGCCTGCTGGTTCAACCAGTGACGTGTCAAACCATCCCGCCCAATGCAATAGCACACGCGCCCTAATAAGCACCCAAAAAGTGTCCCAGAGCATAGTTCCCAGGATGCAATGCAGCTGGGCAGGGCAGACCTGGGCTGGGAGGAAGAGGAAGAAGAGGAGGAGGAGGCAGCATTGGCCTGCGACGCCCGAACTCTGGACTGGTAGAGCCTCTTAGCCAGGTCTTGCTCATACTGCCTGACATCTTCCTCTAGGCCATAGGGCCTACAAACCACAGCACCCAGCACAGCAGAGAGGAAGGAGGGGAAGGGGGATAGGACCAGTAGGGACAGGGTAGGTACCAATAAAGGGACAGATACACACAAACACAGAAAGGAAGAGAGAGCAAAGATGGAAGGTAAAAACAGTGAGAGGAACACAAGCTGGAGGGAAAGGAGTTGTGAGACACCAAATTGACCAAGTCCTGTCAAGTGCAATAATACGAGGACAGACTCAGGAGAGTTACAGAGAGAAAACAGGGTCAGACTAACAGAATGCAGAGGTCACCTCCACTAACTCGGCTGAATACAGATATATGTATGTAGGTCATATCCAGACACACACACACACACACACACACACACACACTCTCTCTCGCTGCAGGTAAGGTGGTTACCGGGCTGCTCTCCACATGGCTCTCTTCTCAGCCTCCAGTGCACGTTTCTCAGCAGGTGACAGCTCCTTGTCCAACATCACTGCAAGTTCGGGGCTTTGCATGCGCAGACGCTCCTGGTGTCTGCGCTCTGCCTTTGCAGTCCGGATTGGTGCAGTTGATTCACCAGTATACATTGGGATTAGGCTGCAGTCAAGAACACAGAGCTATTACACACTAAGACTTACACAGAATAATGAAGTGATGACAGTGGTTGAAAAATATATATTTAGATCAATAAACTGCTTACTTTACCATGGAATTAGAATTTATTTCAAAACAATTTACACTGCATTAATTATTGGCCTGTATTCTCTAATTACCCGGTCATGGAGTTCGGCCTTTGCTCCGGTCGAAAGCTGTCCTCCATAGAGTTCCTCTGGGAATCACCTCTGCCATCTACAGATGATGATCTACACAAGCAAGCAAACGAATTGTGGTTAAGGACTACATGATTAATACATTTAAATAATAATGACAAATGTTTATTTTAAAATCAGAACTTAGAACCAACAAATTAACTTAAAACCAACAAATTAATGAACAGGGATTTTTGGCCAAGTTTCCTGTATAATTTCTAGGTATAAGAAGTGTGAATTCCTGAATAAGTGTGCATTCAGTACGAAGTACGTCTTAGATCTATAGGTAAAGCATGCAGTAGGTAGCTGAGCTGGTGAATTAAACAGTGTAAATTAATATCCACGTGTTTTATACATACCCAGAACTGGTGCAGTACGGTGGTGGGGTGGCGCTGTAACTGGGCGGAGTGGCACACTGCTGTGGGGGTGTGGCACAATGGCTGTTCCCAACACTCTCCACCTTATACTCCACCCCATCCAGGACCACCCTCCCCTGGGCTCGCATGTCTGCCACCTGCTTTGCCAGGTCCTCCTCTTCCTCGTACTCCTCTTCATCCAGCATAAGCTCCTGTGTCCGCTGCTCTATTCTCTTTGCTGGAGCAAAGACGGGTAAAAGCTTAATGAATATTATAATATATATATATAAAAAAAAGAACAGTTTAAAATATATTAAACTCGAAAACACATAAATCTGACAATAATTCTACTGGTAAACACATGGAAGCTCAAAGTTGTTCCAACCTTCTTCTTCTCTCATCTTCTTCAGATCATCTTCTCCCACAAGTGACACTCTGGGCTTGGGTTTACTCTCTGGAGTTTGCTGCTTCACGTCAATCTCAAAGTACTTCTGCCGGTCTCTGAAGGAACGTTGCTCAGGGCTGGCCCTGCCCAAGGGGCTGGACATCTATTAGTGAACAAAAGCACAGTTCAGAGTTTACAATTAACTTTCTTAAACCTTTAAAATTCAAACTGTTACAACCCATATTGATTTTAACATTTATAGCCCCATCACAACCAAACCCGTTGCCAAAATTTCATGCAGTGGAAGACCGAAGAGGAGGACTGAAAGTTGAACGACCCTGGGAAAAAGGACCATGTACAGTATAAATATTTAAAAAATAGCCCACCACCAAAGAAAAGGTTCGCAGGCAGCGAGACAGACTAAGGGTGACACACAGCTCTAGAACAGGGCATAGGTGGGGTACCTTTAGCTCCACAGAGGGCCGGGAGCGGCGTGGCACTGCTGCCAAGCTCAAGTACTCACGCCGGTCAGAGGAGAGGGAGGAGCGTGGAGAGGTGGAGGAAGGCCTCCTGTCACCCTCTCCCACATCCGCAAACACCTCATCCCTTAGATCAGACTGGAAGAGCCATAAACAGAATAACTGTTTATGTACTGTCCGAGCATTGTACTGAAGGGGAATAATTTTACCACCCCGCACTGTGGCCAAACCTCTGGGCCAAAGCACTAAAAACAGAGGTTATTTGCGGGTGTGATTTTTAGACAATCTACAGAACCCAGAAGATCCACAATGATCTGGTTAGGGGCCGGGCCAATAAATAATTTCTGTAAAATAATCAGCAGTTGCAGATCTGAAAAGATATCCCACCTCAGGAGACGGCTGTACGGGATGAGTGTTGTTTCGATGACCACAGAGATCCTGAGAGAGGGGGAAAGAATTAAAAACTTTGTATAAATGTCCCGTTTTATTTATAAATCACCAGAAACTCTGAGAAAATGGACTGTACACCACATGAATGTGTAGCAGTAAGCATTACAAACCAAACAGAAACAACAATAAAAAAAAAAAGTCATTCCATGCATTACAAGCTCAATCAGACAAAAAGATCCCACACAAAGAGGAACTTCATTTAAAACAGGGCTGAGAGTCAGACTCTCACAGGACACCTATTACATGGGAGTTACAAGCACCCTACCTGTGGTGGCTCCAGCACAGCCAAAGAGTGGGGCACAGCGGCGAAAGCCTTGTAGGCTTGCTTGATATTGACAGGGAATTCTTCAAGCGTGTCAGGGGAGGGGGCACGAGGCTGCACAGGGGGTCCAGGGAACAGGAGTGAGGGGAAACGGGAGGGGAGGACGGGAGGTGGGCAAGAGGATGACAAGAAACAGAAGATGAGGACGATGAAATAGAAAAACAGGAAGACAGAGGGAGGGCAGACAGTGAAAGACAGAATGACGGGTGGGACCGGGGACAAAGAAACGAGTGTGTGTGTGTGTGTATGAGTGAGACTGTATGTAACTGAGAAACTATGGAAATATATATACATATATATTAGAACACTATTAGAAAATACTGAATGGCACATCTGGTGTCCTGAAAATAAGTAAATATTATGTTCATTCAGACTATGTTCTTCATGGTCAGCTTGAATAGCACTTTATGGCAAAGTCTGAATTTTAAAGTGCAGAGTTTATGTAAACAAGATCAAAACGTACTGTTAGTAACAACTTGCATACCGCTACCTAAAGCTGCATGGTATGCTAACCAATGACCTCTGAATTCTGGAGTGCTGCATTTCAAATAAAATCAGATCACTCAAAGAAGACATTATTAGTGCCAAAGGACAGGGAAAGACCTGAGGACGGATTAAGAACTTTTGGATCTAAAAAGCCTTTTAATGGATCTCAACAAAAACGGAAAATGCAATATGTAATGATAATGAAATTGATGCTGTATGTCAAATGAGTTTGATGTGAAGTAGATATTGGTGGTGACTGCTTATACCATGGTAACTTGCCAAAAAGAATTTTTGGTTGAACATTTGTTTCTACACATGAGCCTGCTGCTCTTTTGTTCCTATACTACTACTAGTCAAATAATGACTAAACATGAACGCTACTTGAGCAATATGCTAATTTAATGCATACCTACCAGCCAGTCAGAACTGGGTATGCATCCATACCCAGACAGTGATATCCATGATATAAGACACATTTAGTATGGAAGGCTTTTTATAGCCCAAGGCAGCTGTGTGTGATGATGACACTACACGGTTGTGAGGGATCTTACAGAATTCTGGGAGTTGATGGGGGAGGAACCATGCTGGAAGGGGTTGGGGCTGCTGTGTCCATCCTGACTGGCTGGTGATGTGTTCTGCCGCATGCGAGAGAGGGGCTGGATGGAACCCGGTTTTGTCTATAAAAGAAAAAAAATGGTCAATAGCAGTTTAGCCCAACAGCAAAAGTAAACAGCACACAGCAGAGTAAAAGGACAGCGATTGATATGAAAAATTTGATTCAAAGGATGTGTGCTTAAAATGAATGCAAAATGTCTGAGGTTGCAGATCCTGAACACTCACTGATGGGTCCCTGGCTGTCAAATTGGTGGAGTAATGAACATGGGCCTGAAACAAAGAAATGTATGTGCTGATGTGAAAAATGGGATAATGAAATTGGCATGGCAGATGTAGACACATCCAGAGACTTTTGATAGCATAGGCTCAGCTCCCAGAATCACTCACATTCAAAAGATTGGGCTCATTTGGGCTCACACCCAAAGGTAGAGACTGCTCCCCACATCAATAAGCATCATTACAGCCCATTCTCCATAACCGATACAGCATGCATTTTTAGCCTCACAAAATCCTTCTAGTACATCAGAAGACACAGAGGAGGTTTACATCAGCTCAGAAGTCAGTAAAAAGTCTTTAAAAGCTCCAGAAGGCCATTGCTGTAGGAGTATTCCGTGCAGGCCAAGCCAAGCAAGACCAGATGATACCAAACCCAAGGTCAATGGGCCCAACTTACAAATCGTGTTTCTCTACCAGTGCTTGAGGGAGTGGAAGATGAGAGACGTTGAAGGGACTGCTAAAGAAGGCGGTAGGGAGAAAAGCATGAAACGAAAGGGTGGGTTGGGTCTTCTTTTTATGCTTGCTCATGAGTAGAGATATCAAGAATGTCCAATGCTGGCTGAATGGCCAGATAGGAAACCTACACAATTTGTCCTCCTCCACAAGGTCTTTTTTCATTAAAAAAAGAAAGGAGGACAGGATAGGAAAGGCATGTGACTCACCGGCTGAGAGCTGGGAGAATTCAACGACTCACGAATGGGACTGTCGGTTCTTGGGGAGTCCACAGACGAGGTCTGGGGTAAGAGCAATAGAACACAACAGAAAAAAACTGATACAACGCTTTATGCATATTAAGAGGAAAAACAACATGCCACAAAAGGTAATGCACAAAGGGAGAACTATGGCCAATGGCCAAAACAGTAATATACGTATCAATCCTTTGCAAACCCAAAATAACTTAAAACAAATGCTTTGCATATTCAAGCAAATGCTTAAAGGGTCTACTATACAAAATGGCGAGTCCCACTGATAAGAATGCATTTTCTCCTCTCCTTACAGACACCTGTTTTTCTGACATACCATTCATGCCACTGTTCACCCTCCCCCTGGCCAGTGCAACCTAGCTGAAGATTTGATTCATGACTGCTTTATTGTTGTCAATTACATTCCATTTATATTGTTTTACGACTAGCCGAAAATACGCCCTTGGACCCAGGGAAGCCACACTGCAAAACCTTGGACAACCAGGTGCTCAACTTAGAATGACTAAAAAAACCAACTATTCCACGTCATGCTCACTCCTCACAAAAGTGCATGTGCACAGGTAAAATAAATAATACAAAAAATGAATGGGAATATTTTCACACAGAAAAAACTGTGATTGCTTTGTACTAAATGTGAAACCAAAGCCTGTTAATATAATGTCAATGCACAGTTTAAAAAATCTGAGAAAACCATGCTTCAACAGACCAGAAAAAAAAAGGCTTAGAGTAAAAGCCACAATTTCACACTCCCACGGCTTCTTGCCTTGCCGTAAACCGAGGTCTGCAGATGCCCCTTCTTCCCATAGCCTAAAGGAGGCCCAGACAGAAGGCGCTCCTCTGGGGGGCAGCCTTTACTTTTGCGATTGGCCACTAGGAAGGGGTTCTCGCTGAAGCTGATTGGCTGAGAGTCCACCAGGCACTCTTCTTCCTCTTGCCCTGAGGGCTGCTGAGTAGGCAATCCTTTAGCAACAATGTTTACCGATGCAACAAATAGGTCAGGATCAGGGGACAGTTGTGACTGAGTAAAGGGTTCTGCGGGAAAAAAAGTGGCATGAATGATCCCCTGTTCCAGAGGGGCCACATATGGTAGGGGGGACTCCATGGGAGCAGCAGCACAGGATAAAGGAGAGAACTATGGAGAAGAAAAGAGAAATGAAGAAGGGGAGAATAAGGATAAAAAGCAACAATAAATTACAGTACATCCAAGCAGGACCATAAAGGGGAAAAATTAAATGAGAAACCCTAAAAGACAGATGGCGCAAAAAAGGAAAAAAAAAAATCAAAGAGGGAAATGAAGAATTTGTAGCAGGTACACAAAAAACTGCTACAGTTTAACAATCCCACAAAAAGAACCTTTCCGGAGAACAGTTACTCTGCTCAGAAGACCTAAATATAGCCCTGGCCCAAATAGTACAGATAACCATGTTGTGCCAGAATTTATATATAGGGGTTATGGGAAAAGGGACCTCACTTAAGACACTCAGAAATGGTCAAACAAGGGTGTGGGGAGGATGTGTCATTAGCTACAATGCTAATAAAATGTAGACCAAATGTTGCACACGTTCATATTACTTTAGACTCTTCTAGATCTGCGCAATAAAAGTAACTGGTAATCAAAACTGCAATATTGGAGGCTGGAATCACAAGATCAAGTGCTAATAGTTTACATCTGTAGGACAGGTCATTTGCTGATATGTGATCATAGAGATTTGCTAATACATCTAATACCACCAATTAAAGCTGAGAAATAATACATCTGATACAGGCCTAAACATCAGTGAAACAAAGTCCCCAAAATCTTTTTCTCTAATATTGAAAATCTAATAAAAATGGGAATAATGCCATCTGTATGGGGCTTGGGTAAACAGCTCTTGGATATATGTGGGTTAGATGAACTGAAAAAACTGAATTACCTATTAGTGAATCAAGGTCTCCTGAATGCTAAAAGTATCATACATGTTCTAAATACAACTGTGAACAATCAAACAGCTCCCAGGAATAGTAAACATATCAAATTCTTAATATATGCTAGAGAAAATGTCTTATATTTGTATGACATCTTAACATGACATACAAAGAACACATACAATATAAATGATCTGTAACATTTAATCATAGAAAAGAATGCCTAATGAACACAGAAATTAAAAGTTTAAAATGGACACTTAAAGAGGAAAAACAAGAAGAGAAAAGATGGGTCAGAAGAGGGATTTGAAGACACAAAGCCCTTACCGCACTCTCTGTAAACTGTCTGAGAATCCTAAAGCACAACCGCACAGTGTTCTGGACACTGAGGTCTATCATGGACCTCCTCAAATCCCAACACACCTTACCCCAGCCTATCTGGCCAATCACCTCACAGCTGCATTTTAAAATAACCCCGAGCCATCGGCAGCTGTCGTCCTCCCTCCCCCTAAAGAGCTCCTTACACTAGAAGATCCATGTGCACCCCTGAACACACTCGGTCGTCTGTGGAATGCTCAGAATGTATGATCACACGGGACTTCACTGTGGAGCAGAAACAGCCAAACACAGAGGCTCAGCAAGCAAGGAACACAGATAAGCACAGCAAACGTTGTTACAAGCTGCAAAAATTTGATTGAAATGGACTTGACCATGAAGTGTGAATTTATGTTTAGTGAAGTGAAGTGATTGTCATTGTGAAACACTACAGCACAGTCATCACCAATCACCTTGGTGAGCAGTGGGCAGCCATGAAAGGTGCCCAGGGAGCAGTGTGTGGGGACGGTACTTGGCTCAGTGGCACCATAGTGTTTCATGATTTCAACTGGCAACTTTCCGCGAGGCCACCGCAGACCCCCCAAGGGTGTAAGGGTGTAGTGTAACAGCACAGAATCAGGAACACATGGTACAGCAGTTTTTTCTTTTAAATTATGCTACAAATATAATAATCATACAATAGAGAACTGTAATATATGAGAATACAGAAACAAGAGCACTCTCATACTCTTATTGTTGGCAATCTAACAACATAGTATCATATTGTGGGTTTCTCTGAAGTTTGCAGTCAAAACAATTTCTAAACAAAAAAATTGTCACTTTCTGCCACCATCTAAAAGAAAGGTTTCTGGTTAGCATCTAATTGAAGGAATATGTTAGTATAAACAACATGTTTCAGCTACTTTTGGAGCTAAAACATGCCTTAAACTATTCATCTTAAACTATACACCTAACTATTCTGGTAGGAGGAATGATTGCTTGGAGCCTATTTAGTGTCAAAGGCCTATTTTTCTTTAAAAAAAAACATCAGGGTCAAACTCTGATCAGTTCAAGAACATATCTGTAATTATATTGCAAAATTTGGAAATTAGCATCTTCATGTCTGACAGTCTGAAACAAAGTCTCTTTTCTGCCGCCACCTACCACCTTGGCGTGTTAGTAGCCTAGTGGGTAACACACTCGCCTATGAACCAGGAGACCCAGGTTCAAATCCCACTTACCATTGTGTCCCTGAGCAAGACACTTAACCCTAAGTTGCTCCAGGGGGGGACTGTCCCTGTAACGACTGATTGTAAGTCGCTCTGGATAAGGGCGTCTGATAAATGCTGAAAATGTAAATGTAAAATGTAAACCTAGACTATGTAGGGCAGAAGTCTAAGACACCTGCTTGACCCTGGATTCATACGGGTGATCCTGGGAAAATTAAACATGTTAAGTATTGCCAAGGGTCAGAGTTTATTTTAAACCTAGAAGATGTCTGAGTAGGCAGAAGGAGCAGAGAGCAGGAATGTCTCTACATTCTTCACCCAAATTGTCTCATTGGAATGTCTCTTAATGCCTATGCACTGGATTCGTTTCACAGAAGGAACAGAGGAACCTCTGTGAATTTGGGATTTCTGAAGTATAGTGACACTTACAGAAGATTATGACCAAAATTGACATTATGAGTCTACCTCCAGTCAACAGATTAAAACAATGGCAGGTACAATTTTAGAAGCTCTGTAGTTACCTAGCTTCAAATTATAAATATAAACAGACCTGCTATTTTTTCCCCAAACAGCATTTGAGAAATGTGTGCGTACAATTGACCTTTGACGTATCTTCTCAGGGATGTTTTCAGATAATCCATCTTTGTCACTCTGAGAAGTTCTAAGAATTTCTACTAACAGACACAAGGTACATTTAGTGCCCAATGGCACTGCCTAGACTTACCCGGTTGACCTTTTGCAGACTTGTGGTGGGTAGAGCAGCCAGAGTTTTGTAGTCCAGTTTCAGAGGTCCAGCGCTCAGGTTCTGAATGTGAGGAAAAGAGAAAAGCTCCTGACAAAATAATAACACTAATACAAAGACGTATAAGACAGGGTGCAAGTGTGCAGAATTTTGGGAAACCACTGACACTTCAATAGCTTGTCTGGGATCAGTTTCAACCTCTTTAACTCTGACAGTTAAAGACATGAGCGGAAACGGAGTTTGAAACTGAGTCAAAGCAGATTTGAACAGGGCTCATGGTTGCACCCTTGAGGAGCAGAAACCTCACCTCGGCCTCCTCCTCAAGCAGGCGAGTGGCCTCCTCACGTTCCAAGCGCATGCGCTCCTTTACCGACAGAGGGGAATATTTTGGGCCACATTCATACAGCCAGACAATCAAAAGGGTTTGTGCGCACATACATACACACAATGATTGGGGAGGGGAGGATGAAGGATGTGTTGGCATGGCAAAATTAATAACATCAATGTGAGGAAATTGAATATTGTGATGGGAGGATGGAGTGAATAAGAGACCCAAAACATCCCAGGATGAAAAGAGGGATAAAAAAAGAGAGAAAAGAAAACCCATAAACAATAGCAAAGATGTTACAAACATGACAGAAAGCAGTGAGCGGTCAAGGATTCCTCAAACCAGACTGAGGTAGAGCAAAAGAAGCTTACAACCTACCACTTTCTCCATCTCTTCTCTCTCCCACTGCGAGCTTTCCCTCGCCATTTCAACCTCCTAGAGAACAAAGAAAAATAAAAGCAGAATTAGACTCACCAGACTTTGTTTAATGGAACAGCTATCAAATTCTCTGAAGTGAGTTCACCTTCTGCATAATGTCAATCTCCTCTGGACTGAGATCTCGATCTATAGAAGAAATGCTCTCCAGGCTGTTCTTCCTGACAATCCCAGCAGCAAAGGGGTTGGCGATGATCCCAGGAGAGGCCTGTAGACAGCAAAATGGTTTAAGATGAACTACATATAAACAGAATAAAATAAAACATGACTGTAAATGGGTTATTTCAATGCGGTTATTAAAAAAAATGTTCAGTTTCTCACCTCAATGTTAGAGGCACTCTGTGGATCAAACCCATCACAAACAAGCAGGACCAGGCAGTCTCCACTGGCCCGCAGGACCCGCACTGCCTCAGTGTGGGTCATACCCAGGAGACTGTGGCTGCCCACCTCTAGTATACGCATGCCCAGCCGCAAGCGTCCATCACGAGCTGCAGCGCCATTAGAACTCACCTAAAAAAAAAAAAAAACACACACACACATCATTTTTAATTCTATAGAATTAATACAATTAAATACAGAAGATTTGGTTTGTGTAGGTCAAAAGCTTGAAAAATAAATGTATGAAAACAGATGAATAAAAGTGAATGTGGCTACCTTTGAAATGAAGATACCCTCATCTGTAGGGTCAAATGGGTTTCCAGCATGACCTCTGGCACCACCACGAATGCTGATGCCAAGTTTTTCTCCTGCCTGCTTCAGGATGATAATCTCCTGCATAAACCCACAGAATCAAGGAGTGGTTAGCGCTCTGATATTCCAAATCATGTCTAATCAGCTGTTTTCCCACAGAAAACCTGCAGAAACATCTGAAGGATGAAAAGGATGCACCTGTGCTCAATTTTGAGCTTCATGGCAAATGCTTTTTACTAAATACAAAAACCTCAAGTACACTGTTTTTAAATTGTCATTGGTGTTGTGTTGTGTGTAGAATTCTGAGTAAAAAAAAAAAATATTGAATCAATTTTGAAACATGGTTGTAACATAACAGAATGTGGACACAGTGTATGTTTACATACAGTATGTATTGTAGAGTCATTTGCAAACCTGCATCCCTGGAGGAGGTGGGTCTCTGCGGACCAGCATGCGGATCTCCTGCTTGTTTGAGAGCAGTGCACGGACTGCCTCCTGGTGGGTGGAATGGCGCAGGTCTATAGAGTTCACCTCCAGAATACGATCTCCCACGCGCAGCCCACTCTGAGATGCCAGACCATGGGGGATGACCTGGAATCCAAAGTCATGCAAGATAAAAATCAAAGCAAATTTAAGGCCGGAGCAATAAAAATGATAATTGATCCATATACTGTGCAGGATCGGGTAAAATGGCCTTAAAGTTTAATTAATCTCAAGGTTCCAACCTTAGAGATGAAGACACCGGGCTCAGTGACTCCAAATGGGTGGCTGGCATGGTCACTGCCACCAACAATGCTCAGACCCAGTGGCCCACCTGCCTTTCTCAGAATGACTTCCTATTAAGAGAGAACAACCATAAAATAAAAAATTAAGAGAAACAAATGCATATCCCTGCCCGAAAAAGGTTTTAAAAAAAGTTACCAATATTACCACCTACACAGTTTATAAATCTAATTTGTTTTCTCCTGCACCCCTTTTGCTTACCTCTATGGGGTACTCATCCTCCAAGCCATGGCTTAAGTGATTGTGATTCTCTCCACTTTGCTCCTCCTGATCGGGGGAGTCAGAGGGCAGCGGGGGTGGGGGGGAATGGGCACGGGGCCGTGAGGATGCCCCTGGCCCATTAGAAGATGCCTGGTCCCGTTCCACGATGAGGGCAATGGTGGGGGAAGTGCCGGTAAGCAGAGCTACTGCCTGGTCATGTCTGGCCTCTGTCATGTCTACACCATTGATCTGGATTAAATGAGTCCACATCAGAAGAAAAAAAAAAAAAAAAACAAGCCACCCCAATTTAATGGGGTAAATGCCAGCTGCATGCTGAATATTTGCTCTACAGAGTGAATGTGCAATCCTTCAATCAGTTTTATAAGTTAAATATATTGGTGTAATATTTCCACAATTATTGTTAGTGAGAAAAGGTGAGTATATAAGACACTACAGAAAGGGGTTAAAATTAAAAGAAGTGCCCAGCATGACACACTAAAACATAGCAAGCCTTCCTGCAGAACCCTACAGTGTGTGTGTGTGTGTGTGTGTGTGTGTGTGTCCCAGTGGAAAAATAGGTAAAGAGTCAGATGCTGTAGCATGTGCCAGAGCCAAAGAGAGCAATGTGAACAAGCCGGGGAAAGCACAACAAAGCCAGCCCAGTATATACTCTAATATTGATATAATTTAAATCTTGTTTTCTCAATCTCTAAATTTGTATAATCTCTATAATCGCTACATTTTACATTTATGGTATTTAGCAGACACACATAGTTCTGTCAAATTGGGTTTAAAAATGTGTAAATAATATTTGCTCAGCTTGACATATTTAACACAGACAGAGGAAGGCCCTCTGCAAAGTGCTGCCTTAAATCTGCCAAACTGAGAAAGAACAATATTGGGCACTACAAAAGTAATATAACATAAAAAAGTAAAAGATGCCTGAAATTGTGAGAACTCTACACCCTTGACATTTCAGGTAAAAGACGACGATCAGAGGCCAGCACTGACCATTCAGTATCAGCGCTTACCAGTGGCTGTTATGGTAGTGCTTTCACCATATCAGCAGACACATAAGCACCGCACACACTCCCATCACCAAACCCACCACCGGTGTACATTAGTGCACATGCACAAGGACAAGGACAAACAGAAACACACAGAGAGACAGAGAGAGAGAGAGAGAGAGTACTAGAGAATATGAGGGAACATAAAAGAATCAGCATGTTTTTTAGGAATTCACTGCTGATTAAAGACACTTGAGGCAAGAGGAGATTAGAAGTGATGAGAGATGCTGGCCATTCAAAAGAAAATAAGCAAAGTAACAAAAGAAAACTTTCCATCTAAAAACGGAATGGTGGTTTATTAATAAAAAAAAATTAAAAAAGCAAGTTGTTTTAAGAAATGTTCATGTTGCTGTTCAAGCAGTGGAAAGGAAGGCAGCCGGCGTTACACAGCACCACACATTAAAAAGCATTTGTTTACAAAACTGACATGGTAAAAGTGTGGCGTCTGTATGGACCCATGTGGCCATGCAGCCATAACAGTCCGCTCTTTACTGTTCCTATACTCTGTGTTAGTGTATTTGATGAAGGCTTGCAGTTAACATCACATCACAAGCTAAATGCTGGTGAGTCTGAGGAGACCTTCATGCATTATCATGATGATGAAACAACTCACAGATAAGACCCTGTCTCCCACATGGAGGATGTTATCTCTGTGGGCAGCTCCACCTTCTGCGATTCGAGAAATGAAGATGCCCTAGAGCAAAAATAAGAAAGAAATTGTCAATGTTTTTACAAAGGTCATTGTGAATGTGCATATAAAAGGTGTCAAAATGCTACCTTAAATGTACATTAGAGAATTTACATGAAGTTATGTTGAAATAACTTTCAATAGCTGTGACCGGGCACACCACTTGCATGCTTTTCCAGTTATTAATTCAGGTGTCATGTGAGATCAAACGGTTCCAAGGAGGGTAAAAAAATTCCCCATGATTAGTTCAGGCAAATCGAAAAGCATGACTATGGTGAAACGCACACTCATAACCAACAGTTGGTTGTATGTCTTAAAGGGTTAACATATCTTTGTGAAATCCTGGTGCAACAGGCTGCAATGGCCCCTGTGCAGCCCCTGAGTCTCTGACTAAAATTATCCACAGGCACCTGTCAGGAGTACTACACTATTTCATAACAGCCCAGGTCAGAGAGAGAGATGTTGTAAAAACTAACATACCCAATTTATCTGAATTAGGTTTTTGCTGACACATTTCAGATGTGCAAACCAGCAAAGGTAGACAAGACACAATCGACTAAGTTGGCAACTTGTAAACCTGACTAAACAGTCAATATAGTCAATAAGCACAATACAATAAAAACACATCCAGTAAAACTAACAATTAGTTAATTGAAAAAGGTAAAAATCTATCTTAATATGCTCCTGCATGCTCTCAGCAACATAAGCACTTGGACATTTATGAAGCTATTTATGAAACTATTTGCATAGTCCATGTATTACTAACTTACCTGCAATTAAGATGTCTAGACAATGAATAAAAAAAGCCTCTAATGAGCACAAAGTTCTCAAGACCTTTGAAAGCCACTGCAGGGAATAACCTAGCTCTTACATTACTCAGCAGAAAAGGGCCTGACTATGCCTCACAAGTGTGCGTTTGTGTGTGTGTGTTAAATTGAGCATGCGGCCAATGCACAAGCCTAAAATACACTTCCTCAGCTCCTGGACCCACACCCCATCCAGCCACAGTATCCAATGTCAAGGCCTGCTATTCATATCACCATACTATGGCAACCGCTCTAAACACTGTCCCTGAGGTGCAGGTGCAGTTGAGTCGCATGAAAAAATGTTCAGGTAAAGTGGGTTTGATGACATCACCAATCTGCACCAGATTAAAATAGTCTGTTTTAGGTCTCACAAATCAAAACCCTGTACGTACATTAAATGTAACACACAAAACTGAATGCTGAATTTGTAATAGTGTCCAGAATTATATACCTAGATGCTGTAAAGTAAAATCACAACTATCAAAAACTCTACAGCCTACTGATTGAGAAAAAAGGATACCAGATTATTAAACACTCATCAGGGTAGTGGAGACTATAGTCACATAATCAGATCATGCACAAGATGCAGAGTTCTACTCTATCCCCACTCTGGTAATTTTTCATGTGCAAAAGCTCAGGTTGTTATGCATGTATCTTACTGTGTCTCCAGCACGGTACAGCGTAGAGCCTTTCCCCCCAGCGATGCTGAATCCCAGGCCCTTGTCATTGCGCAGCAGCACAGTGGACAGGCGCAGCATGTGTGCACTGGGCGTAGGAGAGCTTGGCTCCATGCAGAAGGGCAGGCCACTCGAGCGTCGCTCTCTTGGGAAGTAGTCGTCCTCTGGCCGGAGTGGTGTAGTGGTGATCGCGTTCTCTGGCTCCACCATCCTTTCCCGCAGAACACTCATGGTTACGGATGATCCTGAGCTGCGCAGGGCCTCTACTGCTGTGTGGTGCTCAGCACCCTGGAGACAAACATTGTTCACCTGGAGGAGAAAAGGTAGAGAAGAAAAAGGTCAAATCCTTTTATATACATATCTTAAATCAGGCAATATAAGAATCTCGAATTAAACTACACATGTTCAAAACATGCCTAAACTATGCATCATTCTGCATGTTTGCTTTTCAACCGTGAAATACTTACCTCTAACAATTTGTCTCCCACTTTGACCCCGGCACGGGCAGCAGGACCTTCCTCAGAGACTCTGGAAATGAAGATCCCCTGCATGACACATGGTAGGCAAACAGAAATACCAATCAGCACATGCTAGTGAACATGAGAATACTTGTTCTTTGCTATTGTAAGAAACTGAGAAATCTCATTTGGAATTGAGATATAAATAAACAGAGCAACAATGTACTTAGTCATCTACAATAAAAAGAGAATATACTCTTACCTCATCATCTCCTTTGTAGGGTGTGGAGCCCTTCCCACCAGCAATGCTGATGCCCAGGCCTCCTGTCTGTCTCAGGATGGTCAGTGTCAGCTGGAACAGAATGCAGAGGTCAGACCACAGCTTTTTCTAATGGCTGTGAGTTGAACCAAGGAGGCCACAGCTACTCTTAAAGAGGAGGCTGTCAGGGAATCCTTTACAGAAGAACAGATGGGAACCAGAACTGGAGATTTAAATTAACATTTCTGAGAATACAGATTTATCGGTAAATGATGCTGGCTCTAGCTCAAGCAACAAAGAACATGCATGACTGACTGTCTTTAACTAAAGTAAGATCTCAGATTATAAGGTTAACAACTATTATCAGGGGCTCACACATTTGGACAAGCCACAAGGGCAAAATAAATATTTACATGAAGGTAACCACCACCACCAGAAAAGAGAGAGTGGAAAGCAGTGGGTAAGCATGAATGTGGATAAACCATTTCAGCAAGCCATGCAGAGAACAAGAGAGAAAGGTAGACTCTGGGCCAGTGGAGATCTCAACGGCAAATCTCTACATTTATAGATTGTCATTATGAAGAGAATTTATAACAAATAAATTGCTCAAAATAAAAAAATAAAGGGAACACAAAGTAACTCCAAGTCACTCACACTTCTGTGAAATCAAACTGTCCACTTAGGAAGAAACACTGACTGACTATAAATTTCACATTCTAATGTGCAAATAGGGTGCTAGTAGCCTAGTGGGTAACACACTCGCCTATGAACCAGAAGACCCAGGTTCAAATCCCACTTACTACCATTGTGTCCCTGAGCAAGACACTTAAACCTAAATTGCTCCGGGGGGGACTGTCCCTGTAACTACTGATTGTAAGTCGCTCTGGATATGGGTGTCAGATAAATGCTCTAAATGTAGATGGAATGTCTCCTGGATGAGGATGAGGAGGACGACAGGCCAGTAGATCAGAAGACATGGAGGAGGCTGTAGGAGGGCAACAACCCAGCAGCAGGGCCGCTACCTCCACATTTGTGCAGGGAGGAACAGGACATGCCCTGCAAATGTGGAGGACATGCCCTGCAAGATGACCTGCAGGAGGTCACAAATGTGCATGGGTCTGCTCAAAACAGACTCCACGATGGTGATATGATGTCTCGACATCCACAGGTGCGGGTTGTGATAACATCCAATCACCTTGCAGCACGTTTGCCATTTGCCAGAGAACACAAAGCCAGGCAAATTCACCACTGGAGCCCTGTGCTCTTCACAGACAAAAGCAGATTCACACTGAGCATGTGACAGATTTGAGTCTGGAGACGCCGTGGAGAATGTTTTGCTGCCTGCAACATCTTCAAGCATGAACGGTTTGGCAGTGAGTCAGTAATGGTGTGGGGTTGGCATTTCTTTGGGGTGCCGCACAGCCCTCTGTCTGCTCGCCAGAGGTACCCTGACTACCATTAGGTACCGAGATGAGATCCAAATGCTGGTGCAGTTGGCCCTGGGTTCCTCCTAATGCAACATGATGCTAGACCTCATGTGGCTGTTACCCAGACCTGAATCCAATTGAGCACATCTGGGATATCATGTCTTGTTCAATCCACCAACGGCATGTTGCATCACACACTGTCCAGGAGTTGGCGGATGCTTAAGTCCTGGTCTGGGAGAAGACACTGACATTATGATTTCTGAGTACATTTGCTGTGTGTTGAGGCGTACAAAACCAAGATACTGAGTAAACACTTTATTGTGTCCTTTGTCATTGAAAAGACAGAACTGAGGCCTTTTTAACTGAAAAAGAGTTTGATTACAATAATAATTACAGCAAAAACAACCAAAATGAATCTAATTCCCAATTGTCTGAAATTATGTGGAAACAGGTTTTTGATCTATAGCCTCAGGTCCAGACCTACATTCTTCCATGCTCCTACACAGCGGTCCCAGCTAAATAAGTTAAACTATTATTTGTGTGTTGTGCCTTGAGTTGTAAATCTTGATGTAAAGGAAGAGGCAGTTCCCTGGATCTTCACTAAGTGACCTGGCTAGGTGGAGGAAAAGTTATCCCCAAAACAATTAGCCATTTTCATCAATGAATCAGATGAGAAAGTGAATCCCTTCTCTTCTCTTTTAGGAGAATCAGGAGAACCTGAATGGCTGGAGCGGGAAGGGGAAAAGGGTGAAAATGGCATCTTTGTCTGTGTACTCCACAATCTTGTGGTCCCAGAGCCCGGCAGAAAACAGAAGTAATGGAGAAGGAATAAAGAAGAAAATATAACAGCCACAGTGTGGAGCAGCTTGCAAGTTGAAAGGTGCAAAGGAGGAACGTGGGAAACCATACGTGAAAATTCTATATGAAAAGCTGCCCTGTATTGGTATGCCACGGTTCTCTCTGCCCTTGCACTGACCACACTGGTGCTCCGGTGGTGGGTGAGTGGAGTGAGTGAATCACTATCCATTGGCTTAAAATTAATCTCAGAATTTTTGACCAGATTTGAGCGTAGTCAGATGCGCAGAATTACCCAGAAAGAAAGACACTGAGAGAAAAAGCTGGATGGAGAGACAGTAGTACAGACCTCTTCCTCCTCAATTCGAGCAGGCTCAATCAGCAGATTATTGACTTGATCAAATGACACCCCCTGTTAGGACAGGAACCAGCAAGAGGCATGCGGATTAGTGAGGCGCAAAAAAAAAAAAAAAAAAAAACCCACACACACACACACACACACACACACACACACACACACACACACACACACACACACCCACACACACACACACACACACACACACACACACACACACACACACACACACACACACACACACACATACATCTACACCCATACTGCTCAGCCACAGGCAGACCACTTCAATAAACTGAGCAACATTGGATTTTCTTCAGTGGTCTGCTGGGGTCCTGTGAGCAATCAGCTTTTCCCTTTAGCCACCCAGTGGAGGCCAGCAGAGGTGGAAAGTCAAGACAGAAAATTCAGTGAGCGTGCTCAAAGCATGTAGAAAAGAAGACCAGAGAAACAGCGGAAGAAAACAAACCACCAAAGAACCCAAACTGCATTAATGATTATTTATAAGACAATCTTGGGTGTTGATGATAAGTTGAATTTATATTACAGACATAAACATTTCTGTAAATACTCCTGTTGCCCTGCAGTTTTCGGGAACATGCACTGTATGGAGAACCTGAGCGTCATTATAATGCCAATCTCCCTGTATAAAAAAAAAAGGATTTTAAGTCTCACAATTTCCACCTCTGTCATGAACGTCCCCTGGAGACTAATATTCACACTCACACTCACATACACATACCATACACAACCACTGTGTGTGTGCGTGATACTGATACCAACACAAAATATGTGCATTTATTGCACACACACAAATATAAAGCTTTTGAGGCCAGGGTCCCTGATCCCACTCTCTGCAAACTGCAACTCAGACATTACATTTAGAGCCAAAATAATAAACATCAGAACAGAATGAATGTTTACTAGAAAGTGCATAAAACTGTTCTGTTTGTTCCTCCTTAAGGAAAGTAGTTCAGTATGATTGTGCCATTAGGTCTCTTTTGGGAGACTTAAACCCCTGATTTTTCTAATGAAGGGACATAGAACATTGAGGACTGGTCTGTCTACAGCACCATACTGTAAATGATAAACAGACTGTAATCATGCTGTTCTAAAAATTAAGAAGATTGCTAGCAATGTGTAACATTCATAAGAACAAATCCACATGCATAGTGAGCACAGCTGCCCTTTCTAACTGGAGAGGAGGATCAAGGAGCCGATGTGAAGCTCCAAAGCATTGGAGCTTGGGGGGGGGGGGGGGGGGGGGTACGTTCAGCTAAGTGATTTACATAAATTGTGATTGTTATTATGAATTTTAAGTATAAATGAGGAGCATATTTGTTGTCAATTTAGTAGTATTGATTAAAGTGATGGAACTGATTTGTAATGAGGAAATACAAAAAACTGTGTGGTAGACAGCAGTGTGCTGGCAGGGTCAAGATTACTATGCAAGTGGGCAGAGACAACAGAGGAGGGGATCAGAACAAATAAGAGGGGAGTTGGTCGTCATTTGAACATTAAACTCCAAATCTTCAGATGCTTAGGTTGATCGGTATAACTGTACATATTCTCATTCTGGTACCACTATGCGTTTCCCTGTAAATTGTCCACAAAAACACATCGCTCAATCCATGGACAAATTTAAGAACTATAAATGTAAAAATCATTTACCGATAATCTTAATACCACTATAACTGGTAAAAACTTTGACTAATTACTGTCCTGAAATCTGTGCAGATGGTCTTAAAAACAGGTTCTATTGTACTTTAACAGAGCTGGAAATCAGTGCAAATGCCATTCATGTAGGTTAAAGTGTTATCCAGAGTGGGTGTTCCCCCCATGCCCACTATGCTCCCTGCCATCTCCGGGAAAGGCAGCTGCCCCACCTGTCCATCCTCCTTACCTTGACCGGCTGCAGGGAGGAGTTGACCTGCAAGAGCCGGCTGTCCTCCAGCTCTGAAACCTCTATGCGGTTCAGAAGAGGTGTGGAAGATACTACATCCCTTTCCTCCTCTTCCTCATCCTCATCTTCATCCTCATCCTCATCGCCCTGTGAGGGGTGAGAAATGCTCTCTGGGCTGAAACCCTGCAGCAGGGCAGCCACAGCCTCCGGTTTGGGCAGTTTGGTGATCTTGAAGTGCTTCTTGTAGTGCGGCGTGTCCTTACGGATCAGCCGCTGCCTCTCACCAGGGTACGGAGGGGGCAGGTCAGCATTGTAATCACTTCCATCACCTCTGTAATATTCATCATCGTCCTCCTCATCTTCATCTCCTCCACGAATGATGGGTTCATCAGCAAAGGTTACAGTTGGCTGGTAAAATAATAAACAAATGAGAAATTTCATTTTAACCATTTGAAACAACCAAAGAAACCTGCTGAAAAATAAATTGATGGCATACACAATAGAAAAAAAGTGATAACCTATTATTATTATACTAATTATTCTAAACAATAATGATAGAACTTACCTCATTATACTCTACCTCCATCTCATCTAACTCCTCATTTTGCTCTTGGCTGTGGCCATCCACAAAGATCTCTCCAGGCAGTCTATGACCTGGCCCATCTTCGTGTGAGTTGGCAGAGGCGGTGCTGTTGGAGCCCTGAGAATCCTGACTCTGGTTGGAGAGGTCACTCAAACGTTTCTCCTGAAAACCATCATTACCAGAGGTTAAATCACCACGTCATACTAAAATGTCTCTAGTTCTTGTTTATGAATGATCCTGAGCAAGGCCACATGTTCAATGAAAGATGGTGAGGGAAAATGTGTATATGAATAAACAATAATGAATTAGAGAGAGTGAGATAAGTACATCCATGTCTTGTTTGCTTGTGTAAGCCTCGTTTCTTCTCTCTTCAATCACTTTCTTCATTTCCTTTAGTTCACTAGGGTGGGGAGTTGCCCTGCGCTGAAGACCCTGCTAATAAACATGCACAAAACACAGTTTTCAGTACAAAATAGGGTAGAACAATACATTGATCAAATTGCAACGACTGTGATTTTGCAACCCCGGACTCAATCAGTTAATGTCAGGGTTGCTACAGGAAGACACATGAGCAAACATGCTGGGTTGGCTGGAGATGTTGGGGATGGAGGACGAAGAGAGTGGGGAAAACAGGAACGGGCAAAAGGTCAATGCAGTCAAATGGGCAGTGCATCGGCACACAACACTGTCCATCCAAGGGGTGTTCCGCAGAGTGAACAAAGTTCAGACAGTGAAAAGGCTGTGCTTGCCACAAGGTTTCCATTTGCTCTCAAAGATCAGTGAGTGGAGATCAACGTAAAAAATAGGCATTGTAAGGCAATATTGTGGTGTTGTAGATATCTGGACACTCAGAGACTGATAAGATCAGTTTTCCCTCCATTGCTGCTTTGTGTCCTTTTTTAGACTGGGAAGACTGCCCACTTCAGTGTTTTTGCTGTGGGTGGTCAAAGTTAAACAAATGTCAACTTTGGCTGCGATGCACGCCCAAGGCGGGCAAGTGGCAAATTGCACTTGCACTGTGCTTGGCACATGTACAGAGAAACTTGGCACAGAGAAACAAGATTTGATTTTTTTCTCCAGTATTAAAACTGTTCTTACCCTGCGCTCTGGATCATTCTCATCATCATCATCCCCTTTGGTCTCTTCTTGAAATTGGATGACAGACACACGGTTCAGATTCGTGTCTGTAAAGCTCTCATCCATTTGTAACAAATTCTCTGTAAATAGGAAACAGTGTTACAAATACGTTTTAGTAGCATTTGAGGAAAAAAATACAACAGCCAAACATAAAAGCCCAATAGAAGTATTAGAGTGACGCACCCAAACTAGGTGTGGGTTGCTGAGGAAGAAGGTAGCAGGTGAGCACCTTCTCCCCTGTTTGCTCATCATCCTCCGTTTGGAATTTTAACATGGGTTGAGACTGATTCTCTGCCAACCACATTGCCTTCAGATTGAGATTTGCCAAGGCAAACGGGAGGTTCTGTAGTCTGAGAGATCAAGAGGCCAACAATTAAGACCAAATGACTTCAAAAGGCAGTATAATTATATGCTGAGAGCAGAACCACCACAGCAGCACAGGAGGTTAAAAGAGTGCACAGTTCACCTGTTTCCAGCCACGTCCAGCACATGAAGCTCGGTGGCATTGGCAAGTTCAGATGGCAGCTTTCCCACCCGGTTGTCCCTCAAAGACAGTACATTTAAGCTGGCACACCCACCCAGTTCAGCAGGCACTGTGCTTAAACGGTTTCGGTCCACATTCAGGTTAGTGAGCTTCTTAAGCTTCCCCAGTGAACGTGGCAGTGACTGGACAAAAACAAGGGGTGTCAGAGAACCCAAAGGGTAACACATGACGTGAGATTCCATCACGGATTAGTATAACAAAGCTTAACAAAAAATACAAATGATCAAATGAGCATGTGCAGGCAGACTGAATAAAACTGTGTTCAATACCTGTAGTAGGTTCTCTGTTAACATGACTTCTGTCAGGTTCTCACATTCACCAATGGAATCACTCAGATGGACCAGTCGGTTTTGATCCACCTTCAGGATAGACAGCTGCCTCAAGGAGCCTGAACAAAGTGACAAACCACCTCAGGAAAAACAACTCTAAACTGCGGAGAGTACACGTGGGCGAATAGGGGAGAATGTTGCCAGAATTAAGTTTTTTTTTTACTAGCACGAATATGCCAATGACGTCTGGGTTTTTGATGTGAAATAAACATTGGTCACAAGTCTAAAAACCTGGCCAGACATTTTCAGGGAAAAGATGAGACCGGGTCACCCTAACTTAGCGGAGCAATAAGACTTACTTATGAACTCAACATATGCAAATCATTAAAAACACTAAAACTTGCAAACAACTGTTTACTCACCCCAAGAGCAGTCAGATTTAGAAACACTGCTCTAATTGAACAAACTGATTAACAACTCTGGTGAGGGTTGCGGGCATATATGAATATATGACATTTGTGACTCATGTTTTGAGTGAAAAATAATTATGCACATTTAATTATAATTGTAAAAGATCAACTACAAACAATATATAGAAATCAAATACACTTAAAGAATTGTTTAAAGTATTTTTTTTCAGCAGCAGTGTAAGGATGAAAGCGCTATGGGTTGGTGACCCCTTGACTAGTAGAACCACATAGAAAGCGGACAGGTGCAGCAGTTTTACATTACCACTAGAGGGCAGTCTACACTTTTTTTTCTTTTTTTTTTTTATAAAAACGCTTTATAAATTCACTTTCTCTGTACATATTTTTTCAACAATTGTTTGTAAACAATTGCCAAACTCAGTTAACAAGAGACTATCAATGTGCAAAAAAGCTTCCTTTAGCTTTTAGCTTTTCTGAGTGGAAACTGATACTAGAAGACCAAACAGACTACTCCTGTGGGAAACAAACACACTGTAGGGGGAAAATAGCTGAGCTGGCAGCACTAGCTGCCAACCAGTGTACACATAGACAAAGGTGACACACTCTCCTTGCTCACCAATGCTGTCTGGCACCAGTTCCAGATGGTTCTGTGAGAGCAGCAGGTCAGTAAGGGCTATCAGACCGTTCAACTCAGCTGGTAGCTCCTCTAGTCGGTTCTGGGAGACATCAAGACACACAAGACGTCTCAGGTTTCCCAGTTCCTATAAGAGAGAAACAGAGTAAATTGGTCTGAGAAGCAATGGGCATGAACTTAAATATGTTCTCAATTTAAACTTGTATACATTTTGTATGGATTTTTTTGTGTATTGCAATGAAATTATTCTGCCACATAGAAAAGTTCATAGCATATGCACACATACATTTGTAATAATTAATGCCATAGTATTTGACAAATAAGGCATATTCATATTGGGGTGAACAGTACTTTACGGTTTTACTCACAGGTGGTAATGAGGTTAGTTGGTTCCGGTCCAACCAGAGCTCACGGAGGTTAGGGAGCGCACCCAGTGTGTCAGGCTGAAACATTGAGTGAAAGAAAGAAAGAAAGAAAGAAAGAAAGAAAAGGTGATCAAGAAAACACTGTAAAAATAATTATGAATGCTAAAACACGTTTGAATTGTCAGAAGGCAAAATTATCACTGCATGCACACATTTACCAGCTGCTGAAACGGCCAATTACTGTGCCACAATACCACGGTGTAAATTTGTGAGTATTTATATGCTTGTGGCAAACAGGAAAATGGCTCACTGAAAAAACTGTGGAATTGTGGTAGGCACTGTGGTGATAGAAACATGTGGTTTTGTGGCTCGTTTGAATGTGTGATGAGGGTGTGGAAATAAGTCTGAATAGAGTTTAAAAAGTGAGTCAAACAAATGTACTCAGGTGGGAGTTTCTATTTGTATTATATATGTAATTGCATGAATGAATCACACTGATCTGAATGTGTGTATGTTTTTACATTCCTACCAGTACTTCCAGCACATTGCTGCCCAAGTCCAGTTGCTCCAACTTCACCAAGAAAGACAGGGACCTGGAGAGAAACAAAATGTTACAAAAATTAATACATTAATTAAAAGTTTACTTAATCAATTTGGGAATAAGGGTATAACATAAAATGTGGAAGAATGTGCTATGAATGCTTTCTAGAAGTACTGTAAACCATTGTTGGTGAGCCTTATTTAGAGAGGTTGATAATGACCTCTGCCACTGGGGTTTCTTAAAGAGGCAAAACATCTAGTGAACAGGGCTGAGGGCTGATACGAGTGAGAGACCATACACAATTTCTTTACATGCATAAAGTAGACTAATTGTGCTGTACAAAAAAACCTTTTGTGCACAGCAATAAAAAGTTTCTATAAATGCTTTGTGCATCATGGGGTGGCAGGTATTGCTTATTCAGCCATGACAGATGGTCAATTGCCAATTTCTATGTGGGCGGCATAGTAGCTTTTTTGTTTTTAAAAATGCCTTGAGGTTCCAGAGTGCTAAATAAAATAAAAAATAAAATAAAACTAATACACTGAGACAATTGTATAGGTATATATTTTTTACAGAAGACTAAAATGACAAAGCAATAAAAGAATAAAAAAAAAAAAGATTATATTTACAGTTAAATATATTCAACTAGCATACATGAACTATTAGGTAATATTAGATAAGACTGTTTAGATCCATTTGTGGAGTAGTTTGGCCAAAATTTGTATCTAGTCAGAAAAGTCTAAAGCCACAAGGATCCAGCCAATAAGACTGAAATAACTGGGAGGAGGGGGCACCTGGATTTTTGTGAAGATGTGTAAAACTATACAAGGCACATATTTCTATGGAATACAAGAGTGAGGCATAATATCAAAAGCTTGCTATAGCACCCCACTTCAAGATCTGCCTGATTACTTTCCCCAGTATGACTTACGTAGGCAAAGACTTCAGCAAATTATCTCTCAGCTCCAGAGTCACCAGGTTGGCCAGGCTAAGAGAGAGAAACCAAGTGTTAGTCAGATGGCGAATGGATGTGCTAGGGGGTGGTATGTGCCTGAAACAGAGTGTGAACAAGGACTGCCGCGTGTGATTCCAAACCACGCTGAACATGACAGATTTAAATCAGGAATATAAATTAACATAATCATGCTGAAAGCTGAAATAAAAAAAAAAAGTGAAGTGATTGTCACATGTGATACACAGCAGGACAGCACACGGTGCACACAGTGAAATTTGTCCTCTGCATTTAACCCATCACCCTTAGTGAGCAGGGGAGCAGTGTGTGGGGACGGTGCTTTGCTCAGTGGCACCTCAGTGGCACCTTGGCAGATCGGGATTCGAACCGGCAACCTTCTGATTACGGGGCCGCTTCCTTATCCGCTAGGCCACCAAGGTGACCAATGTGAAGTCACAGTGGGGGAAGTTGTGCAGGGAGGGTATGGGTGCCACGTGTCTGTTCCTTGTTCCCTCACTTTCCAATGTCGTTGGGGAGGGTCTGCAATGATACGTCATTGAGAGCGAGGTGGGCGAGCCCTCTGAGTTGCGTGAACCCGTCTGGCAAGCTATGGCAGAGAGAGAGAGAGAGAGAGAGAGAGAGAGAGAGAGAGAGAGAGTGTGAGCAAATAGATGAAGAGGAGGGAACGTGAGTTTGCTGAACAGACCCCCTCATCCACAGCTTGGATCCCACGCAGTTCTGGCCTTGACCAAGAGCTTTAACAGCCAACACGCTCACTGAGTGTGTGCGTATGTATATATGGGTGTGTGGAATTGTGATTAACACTCTGCAGTGCTTCTGCAGCTTCTACTGCAACACCACACACACACTGCCTCTTCTTTAGTGCATTGAAAGAACATTTGTAAACATACAGCACTGCATTTCTTAGAACAGACTTAACCACATTAGCGCCATCAAATCTAATCCCACACACGTCTAATTGAGATATGTCTGCGGCAGGCAGCTTGAATCTTTAAATTAGCCAGGCTGAATGACAAACAAGGCTCGCAAATGCAGTCTGTTGTCCTGAAGAGAAAGGACTACGCTATTTAGATGAAGTAAACACTTCCTGAGGATGTTCCTACTGGAAGCGTTTCATTCTGGCTCATCCTGAACGTATCCTCATGAATGCAGAGCAGTTTGTGTCTCCTACAACTCAATCAAAATAAAGTCAATGCAATAAAATGCTAGAAGTTAGACCAAATTAATATTTTAAAACATTAAAAATCCCTCTACACTCAATGTATCTCAGTGTATGGAAGCAAGTGAGGCAAAAGACTCTGTTCTGAAATAGTGTGTTTCTATATTTAGGCATGAAAATAAACAGCTGGATAGGAAACAAAACCTTAGTCTCCCGTTTGTTTGAATGTAGTGACACTTGGAACAACCCACGACATCCGGACCATCCCACCCAACTGACCTGGACAGGGGGTTCCCACTGAAGTCTGCAATCTCCAGTGCCTTGCAAAACTTAATGCTCTCTGGGATCTCAGGAATGTCTGCATGAGAGAAGGAAAGGAAACACAAATCTGATTGGATCAAGTAGTGAAAGTGATTCATTGTCACAGCACACAGTACACACGGTGAAATGTGGTCTCACAGCATTTAACCCATCCCCTGCGGGAGCAGTGGGCAGCCTTGACAGGCAGTGCGTGGGGATGGTGCGTTGCTCAGTGGCACCTCAGCGGGTCAGGATTCGAACAAGCAACCTTCTGATTATGGCTCTGTATCCTGACCTGCTAGGCCACCACAGAAGAGAAGCGGTGAAGGTGTTAATAGGATGCCATAAAAGCCACTAATTAAAATAACAGCAGACGCCATATAAGTTTGGGGTTGTGGGAACGGTTTTGAGAAGGCACAACTGTGCCACAATGTACAAAGTAAGGAATTGGTGTTGACCCCGAGCAAGACTCTTAACCCAAAGTTGGTCCAGGGGGACTGTTCCTGTTACTTTTGATTGCAAGTCACTAAGGACAAGGGTGCGTGCTAAATGAAATAAATATAAATGTAAAATGTTGTAAGAATTTTAATTGGATTTTACAGTGCACAGACAACACTCCAAACACCACAACTGTGACTGTGAGGCAGGCCTCGTCATTCATAATCAATGAGCGGATTCCACGACTGGAATCTTGTCTTATCGTGAATAAATATTTCCACTGAATAACATTTTGATGACTGGAACATTTTCAGTAATAAAATGTACATCTCTCTCCCACGCACACAACTTTCAAATATCAAAATCTCCACCCCTCAGGAAGTCCTGCATTCTGTACTCCCATGATTTCAATATGCCTGGTACAGTGTTTCAGTGCTGTGTGGGGCCAGTCCTCTGTGAGACTGCCTGCATCTGACTTGTAATGTCTGTCTGTGGTTTGCTGTAAAGCAGAAGTAAGACACGACACAGTTCAAGTCTAGCACATTTAGTCAGAGCATGACAATTGTATGTGTGAATTAGGGCTGGAACGATTATTCGAATAACTCGAATGATTCGATTACAAAAAATGTTCAAGAATAAATGAAGCCTCGAGGCTTCATTTAATCAGTCACAAAGTCCACCTATTATCGTATCGCTCCCGCGGAGCTACGCTGTGCAGAGCTGCGCAGAACCGGTATCATTGTTTTACACGGACTGTTTTAACAGAAGCACCTTTTTAAGGAAGCGCAAGATTTTATTTTTGAGCTCAATGCCGGAAAATGAAGATACCGGCGTGCGTGGGACCATTTTACGCTGTGTGGACAAGGTAGTGCAGTGTATACACTGTAAAACGGACATGGCTTACCATAAAAGTACTTCAGCACTACGTCAATACTACAGCACCTTAACCGAACAAATCCTCACGTAAACCTCACTTCTCCTAGCGGACTCGGAGCTTCTACAAGGTATCGGATTTTTATGATTGCTACATAACCACTTCTTAGAACGTACATTATTTGTAATTATTTGTGTTATGAGTCGATAGTGACGAGGCATGATAAGTAACAACACACACACACACACACACACACACTGATAGGTTATCTCTCAAAACATGCGTTCCCCATACACAACAGATGGACAAATCTACATTCATTAGCATACAGATTTACTTTTGGGCGAGTTTATAGCATTTGTTGTACATCACAGCGGTGCAGGCTTGCACGTGCATTGCACACACATGCACTAAGACAAATTCTCTCTCTCTCTATTTTGCACATAACATTGCACAAACTTTCAACCTACCCACCTCATCTGGATACAACTGGAAACTGAACTGTATTGTTTAAGTATTGTTAAGTAATACTTGAATTGTTTATTTACATTTTCTTTTTACTATTTTGTACCTTTATACTTTCTATTTTTTTTTATCCTCAGATGGGCTATAGCAGGGGTACACCCCTTTTTCCTTTTTTTATTAAAATAAAACTAAGGACAAATAAGCTAGCCTATTTTTCATATTTCACAGTACATCATGAATGTTTCACAGAAAGATTGATTAAATGGGCTTAATTCTGGAGCCAGTAACCCGAAGGTTTTAAGCGTTGATCTAATAAAAGTGTTCAGTTTGAATAAAAACTTTTTTGTGAGGAATAACAGCCAATTGCTTGAAGAGGATTTTCATGTTGCATAACACACTATTGATACTTGTTTAAAAACACCAAAGTATGATTTATCCGATTACTCGATTAATCGATGAAAAACTCTATTCCAAAATATTTGATAATTGCAGCCCTAGTGTGACTGTTTCCTCCACCATAACATGAAAGTGTGCTCCCCATTTAAAATATTTGATATGAGATCAAGGGACTGATTGTGATGGTTAGATGACAGGGCTATGGCAAAAAAGCACGTATTGTCCTGTGGGTAGTACAAACCAAAGACTGTCAACTGCTGTGATGAGTTGCGAGCTAGAAACAGGATCAGAAAAGTGGGGGTATGGGACAGTTAAAGTACCCAAGAGAACACAGAAAGCACAATGAGCACACGAGAGCTAGAACTGGAACATGGAGCAATGGTCTGGTCTGGTCTGGTCTGGTCTGTTGAAACCCATTTACTTTAAGATTTTGTGGATGGACAGACTTGTGGGTCTACCTGATGAAGGCAGCAAAATGATTTAGAGGGAAGGGACACTGGACTATTTAAGGAGATTAATGCAGCAAGCAAAAATTCTTCAGGAATGGAGTATTGTTTGAAAAACCCAGCAGAGTTCAAGACGAGGCTAACTTTGCCCCCAAATTCCGCAGATCTCAAAGTGTTGGACATGCTGGAACAAAGAAGTCCAGTCTGTGGATTAATTTAAAGCATTTATGAACAGACACCACAAAGCACCAACACATTTTTGGCAGTTGTTGTGGCTAGCATATGTAAATATAACGGTGTGATCATTACCATTTCGCGAAATGTCCAACTCCACCAGCTGCATGAAATTGGCCACTTCAGGGGGGAGCCGCTGGATCTCATTATCACTCAGACCGAGCTTACGCAGGTTCAGCAGGCGGAAGAACGGCTGCAACAGAGACAAGCACTGTCGTCAGAACATCACGCTATAACACAGATATAAATAAAACACACAGTTCTTTAAATGGAACGGTTTATCGAAAGTGGGTGAAAACTTGCCTGACAAACCCCCTCCCCCTCGCTTAAAGGCAAATGCACACAGTGCAACAATAGCAGGTTTTTAAGATCATATGATAAGCTCAGTTTTAACAGTTCCGTTGGTCAGACAGCACATTGTTAATTCTATTCAATGCTCTATTTGATCCTAGAGGATCATTTGTAAATGTTGGTCACAGCTATATACAAAACCAGATTTTCCCAAAACAATTACTTTAAGTTTTACAATACAATCAATAAGCTAAAATTACATGTAAAAAAAGTTCCAAAGATGATATTGAATATTTGCCTGATACTCTGCCTGTATCCTCTGTAAAAAGATTTTTTTGGATCAAGCCACATTGCCAATATAATTAGGGAAGAACAATGACTGACACGGATGTCTTCTTATAAGAGTTCTTCGGCTCAAAAATGTAGACCATAATTAAACGAAAATAATATGGATTACATTCGTACCAACATCACAAGTGAGAATGTAATGGTGACAGGAAGCTGCTGTAAAAATTGCTTGATTGTTTCACTATTTACATTTGCTCAAAACAAGGGCTCACTAATAGAGTTATATATTATCCAAAGAACAGCCAGTGACTGTTGACAAGAATTTTTTCCCCCCAGATTTACTGCATCGAGTCATGAATCAAGCACTACAGTAAGAGACACATACTTCACACTAAGAAGTTAGCGGATAGCAACATCGCCCTTACAGGGTGGTGTACCAAGTGACTGGGCAGGTTATTGGTTATCAGGTAACAGGGAGGTGGGTAATCTAAGAAGTGGCTCCCTCTAACCAATCCTGACCAAGGTGAATGAACACACATACAGACTGTTTACTTTAGGACTACAGAACGAGCTTTTTTAAAAAAAAGGGAACTGGTTACTTGAACAAAACAAAAAACCCTTCTGTACACACACCAAATTACCCACAAGGCCACGTATGGAAGCCTCAGGTTCAAGGGCACATACCAGCAGAGCACGTGCATACAAGATCAGCTCCAAGTTCATGAGCATGAAAACAGTCTCTGTATTGCACACATTATACAAGGGACAGAAACAGAAAAAAGGACATTTCCCTTCTATTGGGTTTGTCCACAACATTCCCTTTAGCTTCTTTGGCTTTTGTCCACCTACTTTTCTCTCTCTATCTCTCACAAACACTTACGCAATGTACTTCATTCCCATTTTTGTTTCATTTTCATTTAACTCTCTCTCTCATTCTTGTGTGGAGTGAGTAGTGTGTTGTGGGGGTGGGGGTCATGTAATGCAATCATTGCTGAGCTTCAGTGATTAGGGTGCCTGACAAAGACACCCATTCACTCTTCAACTGGAACAGCCTCGGCCTTCCCTCCCCATACGGCCACTTCTGTTCCTCTCGTTATGCCTCTCTTGCCTCCATTTTTAACCAGTGGTCGTCTAATACAGTCCGTCTAAGCCTGTACCCAGAAATCGACAAGTCTACATTAAACTGCCCGATACAGAATGGAGTCAGGACACTCAACAAGTGCCATGGACTGGTGATCATTAACACATGGTTGAGGTATGGGTCCATATAGACGTTTTGCAGTGACTATTATCTCCCATTCCAGGGAGATATAAAATTCAGGATGTTTCCTTTGAGAGCATGGATTTGGGATAACATGTGCTGGGGCAGGACAGCAGCACTGAGTGCGTGAGTACTTAAGTGGAGGATTTTAAAGTGCCTCTGGGGCTCAACCTGCTATAACAACATGGGAGAGGCCAACCTCATGATGTCTCCCGTGTGTGTTCCAGGATGCAAACATACACACAGACACACCAACAGTCAAGGTCACACAAAACACACAAATGTTCAGGCACCCTTGCTTAATAGTTAATATAGTCTGAAGATGACCAAAGATGACATTTCCTTTCCACATGTTGTGTTTTCTTTTGTTAAGTCAAACCACAGAGTAAGGAAATAGGTAGAAGGGAGGTAGCATGTCATTAGGTGACTTACCAAGCTGTTTCTTAGCATATTCAGTCATTCTTCACTCTGAATCCTTGTTAGGAAAGGTCTTCAACTTTCAAGTTTCATTATGACACTGGTCTGATCCACAAGCAATCAGGTTTCTGAACTACTGATATAAAAATACTGATCCCCCATCTCTCAGTTTGGTAGTAAGGTAGAAGTAATGAATCTTAAAGCTGTATGAATTGTCTGACTCCTCAAACTGGTCTTGCTTGAAAAAGAGATGGAAGAGTCAACTTGGTATCCCACATAACTAAGTAGAGGGTAAAAATTCCCCAATCATGCCTCAACTGATCCAACTTTACAGTTAGACAGATATTTTTGTTATAACAATGTTATAACTGATTTCATAAAAAAGGCAGAATGGACATCATATCCCTTCATTCAGACAGGAAGAGAGCTAGTCAGAAGATATACAAGATACCAAAATATTAAAATGTACATGAAGTTACTGAATTTCTTTGAAAGCACCTAAAAAATGTACAACAAGATGGGAATGGTATGTGTAGAGAAATGTTTCACTGAAGGGCAAAGGGATGTAAAAAAAAGGGGAGGGAGTCAGGCAGCCTGGTTATGAACAGAAGCCTCAGTGTTGCGGTCAAATGACTGTGGTTATGCCTCAGTCTCGCTCTAATCAAGCCATTACAGACAACAAACACACACAAAAAAATTACACAATTTCGACATCACTTCACAAATGGCACACGAACTACAGCATTCCAAGAGTAAAAAACAGATAAATACAAACAAATACTCAGATTCAGAGTATAAGAGCACCATTAATCATCTATCTGTCTGTCTGGTCCCTCTCTGTGCTTTCCCATGCCCCTTACACCCATTTAATACAGGGCCAAAAACCAAATGCCCAGTCCTATAATGATTCAACTGTGACTGCTTGCTTGCTTGCTTTCTCTCTCTCTCTCTTTGCTCCAACACACAGACAATGAAGGGGCAGTGGGAAAGACATTCTTTTGTAGTCAATTTTTCAGGACCATAAGAATAGGAGAGGGGTAAAAGGAGGAGGTGAGAGAAGTGGACAAGAGAATAAAGGAAGAGCAAGAGGGAGCTGGTATTTGCTGAGGAGGGGATGATTCGTTGGGACTTTGTCAAGCAGCAAGGGTGTAACTCACACATACGGTTCTATTCAGGTCTGTCGAAAACATGCACTCGCTCACTATTAACATTTGTTCCCTCCACAGGTCTACAGTTAAGAAAGAGGTGGTTTGAAGAAATTTTATTTAATTGTCCATGTGAAACTAGGTAAATAATCCATCCATTTTACTGTAACTGGGATTCAGGCATTGCATGTACAAAGAAGGGTTTGTGTGTCCACATGCTTTTGACCACTGGACACTCTCCCATGTTACTTAATCTCTTACAAATATAAGAACGGAGGAGTGACCCCACCCCCTAATCTGGAGTGATGACACCAGGAACCTTTTAAATATGAATGAACATCTCACCCACCCCCTTTCATATGAACAAAATCTCGGTCTCCTCCTCTCTCCCATAGTTTTTTGACTGAGGAACAAAGCTTGTGCAACTTCACACACACACACACACACACACACACCTGTCAATCACACGACTGCCTTGTCCCACTGCCAAAACAAAGGGTGGGTGGGTGGGGCCATAGGAGAAAAGGGTTACAAGAAAAGAATAGTTCAAGGATTAAGAGATGAAAGGGAGAAGAACAGAACGAAGGGTGGGTGATTAAGGAGGAAGGACAGAAGATGGAGGGAGAGACTGCAGGGTGACGAGTGGCCTGTTTAATAATTAATGAGGTAATGGGGAAGCATCTGAGAACAAAAGCCTTATGAAAAATGACATGTGGCAGTAGAAGTAGAATACCAGCAGTGTATAGGCAAATTTCACTTGTTTGTTGCCTTGGAAACAACTCACTGAAGCTTTAGTTAAATACATAAAAAAAAAAGGGTTTAGACATTTTGCATTATATGTGTGTCCTCGTGCTGATGCTGTATGTGATACCAGTGGATATATACATTAATAGAATTTCATAAAGAAATTGCATCTTGACCTTAATAAACCCAGCAGCATAATTACAAATATAAACACACATGAGGCTGGAATTCATGTGATTAAATAAAAAATGTCGGAATGCTTTATTACATTTCTAGAACATGACATTTCCAGAAGCCCAACAGCTGACACCAAAAACACATACAGGCCCTAGAGCACTTATCCTACATGATTTCCAAATGATGCTATTTAAAGGTAACACCAACCTGTAAGTCGATGATTACAAAACACCCCCCTCCGCCAACACACTTCCACAAAGGGTACACAAGTGAACATATCGTTTGTATAATCATCACAAAATGAACATCCTTCATTCTCATATTTGGTTTTTGAAACTTATTTAATTCTTGTTATATTACTTTTGAAACATTGACCCCAAGGCCAGACAATGTGACACATAGTGCTTGTGATTAGAACACACAGTGCGTTATGAGCTGTCAACAGTATCCCTAAAAATGCTCAAAAGACCATTCAGAGACAGGAAGTGCATCTGAGTGGGAAGCAGGGAAGCGCAGGAGGAGGCGAGCAGTGCAGTGCATGCTATAAGGAGATTAGTGCATGAAGGACAATTCTGCAGCACAGTGCGTGACAACCGGCCTCGACACCGTGGGGTCACTTACTATTCTTCTGTTCTCTGACGAGTGCAGCTAAGCCGAACTGAGGAAAGTATTTTAAGAGGAAGAAACTGAACTTGTTCATGACTGTTGCAACGGAACCAGCACATGCAGGCCGGTACGCACACAAAATAATTAACAAACCAAAAAAAAAAAAAAAAAAAAACATTTCTTCTGGCTGAGCAATATACATGCCTTATTTATCATAATAATGACATGACTTATTAACTTATTAATCAAATGATTCATCAATGCGCAAACTTCTATGCATAAAGATGATTGAAGACTATGATTGTTTACATTCTGCTGGTGGATTGTCCAGATCCTGCTTGCGTCGTTGCATTGTAGGCATTCTCTTCCAACTAGTGCTGGGCTTCCTTTATATTTGCTCTATAGGGCAGTCAAAGTAGTTCAATAAAAAAAATATTTTTGATGAGTTGGTGAATGGTCTATTCTTCCAATTTCTGCCATTGTGAAGGAAATGATGCTGTCTGGTATTGTTGGAAATGTTGTTAAAATCTTGTCATTGTTTTCAGAAACTTGTATATGGTGAATGCCCATTATAAATACAGAGATGGCTTCTGAGGAGGTTGTGCAAAAAAGGATACTGGATACTGAATAACAGTGCTCAGTATACAGCATGCAACTGGGAGTCCATTGCAGCAAATGAAATTTCAGCACATTACAAGGCACCTTTTGTTTGATGCAGTTATGATGCAGATGAAACAATTTATGGTCGATCATAAAAATGTGATTGTGGTAAATGTTGGCAAAACTGATTATTATCACAAAATATATGACATTTCTCACAGCTCACAGACAGCAAGATTTACCCTTTAGGTATCAAAACTACAAGCATGTCAGTTGTCGTGTGTGTTTCATTTTAGGCTCCTCCTTCGTCCCAGTGACGTGAGCATGATTGGCATCGGCTGCGTCCCACCAGAAGCAATTCTGCGGGCAAGAGGGCGTTGCATCGCCTTTATGAATGGACTGAGTCATTGTTGTAAGGGAACCTTTGCACTTCCTGCTGGTCGTCCTTGTGTTTTTCGGTGGTATTATTGCTGATCATTTGTTGTGCTGAGCTGTGTTGTGTGCGGGAAAGGCAGTATATGTGTGCACATACGTATCGACCCGTATGTTGAACCTGTGCTATACACCCTAGGATTAGAGGGCGGGTGTCAACCCATGTATCTCGGCCATGGTGTTCGGGAGTTAGTAAGCTAGGCATTTTGCAGGGATAGATATTTTTTTTTCTTTAGCACCATCCTCGCAGCATTTCTACATTGGTGTAAATATGTCAAAAAAATTACATACATATATATTTATACACACACACACACACACACACAATATGTGTGTGTGTGTGTGTGTGTGTGTGTATATTCACTGTTTCACCACTGTACATAGTCTAGTAAAGTTCTGTAACAGTGGTTTTGTCATTGTGATACACAATGAAATATGTCCTCTGCATTTAACTAATCACCCTTATTGAGCAGTGGGCAGCCATGAAAGTTACTCAGGGAGCTGTATGTGGGGACGGTACCTTGCTCAAGGGGGCCTCAGTGGCATCTGGTCTGGCACTTGAACCTGCAGTCCTTTGGTTACAAGTCCACTTCCTTACCCGCTAGGCCAAAGCAAATCAGAGCATTTCATTTCCAGTCCTAAATCCAACATAATGCCCTCCTGGCAAAATTTCCACTCATTTGCCCACGAGCCCTCTAACAGAAGACTGCACATTAACAACATTTGCCTGATTGCACAGAATAAGCAGAAATAGGCACATTATGCTGATTTAGGAGCAACCACATCCTGCCCTCAGGTATTCTTCCCCACATCTAAAAGGCTGAACTGACTGCATAATGCATATTTGTATGGTTAGCAAAATCCATAAACTCCTTTAATTGAAACCATTTGGGCAACAAAGCAAACATGTCTGAAAGGTGGCTTTTTTGTCCCACTCATAATAAATACAGACAGCAGTGATTGATTTTTTCCAGTCAGTCACACAAAAAAATCATGCATGCATCCTTAACAACAATCCTGCAATACACAGAGCATTGCAGAAAAATCACCAGATTTACTTTGATTCCCACCCCTAGTATTCCCAATTGACGTCTGTGCATTTCAGTGTTCAATAAGTTCATAACAATTTTTGTGGTTAACACGTGATCATGTGAGAGATACATGCCTTTTAAGCTCTGAACATTTCTGGCTACTCCTCACATGGAAATCTAACACAATGGGTTGGTCTGTGTTGCACACATGTGAGCACCGTATGTTTATATATGAGTGAAAGAGGTGGCAGGAGGTGGGCAGATCTGATCTCGTGTTCAGGGGCTCACTGAAGACCTCCACACTCACAGAACATACCAGACACCCACAGACCAACCACAGCTCACAAGCCTGCCGAGGGACAATGGTGAGATTGGGAAAATGTACTCCTTGTAACCATAATCATGTAGCCAGACCACGCAACAGAGATGTGGCTTTATGACAAAATGTTCAAACATAATCAATGGTACGATAGAAGAATACAAACACAACCCCAAGAACACATTCAAATATGAAATATTTAGGTCAAATAGGGTTACATGCCCTTCTAAAAAAGGGCACATCTGTTTTCCCATAGACTCCATAGACTTCCCACTGATGCAAGGTCAGTGGAAGGCATAAAACTGAACCAGTAATCTCAAAGTAGCATAGAACAACAGGGAGGAGGAAGAAGAGAAGGGGGAGAAAAAAAAAAAAAAACAGTAGTATTTTCTCTAATGCTGAAAACCATCAGCCATATGGCAAAGACATTATCTGACCAACTATACATCAACCCACGTTTTTCATGGATTAGGGCACAACGTAATCACAATGGCCATGGCGGTTGAACCACGGTTGAAATTTTATGAAATTTTAAATATTTTATATTCATAAAAGATATTCAGTGCAGATCAATTATATTCCAATAAAGTAGCCAGAGGTAGTGGGGGTTACTCCTTTCCAATAAGCAACAGAATTCCTCAAAACTCCATTTTCAATATTGTATTGTGTGATCAGTATTTTCACTTTATTTATACTGAAACAGCTGTTTTATTAAAGAAAAAAATACAACAGATAATATCAAAATATTTTTTTATTATTGTGGTCAAAAGAGAATTTTAAGGAGTATAAAGACATGTGTGACCAATACTGAAGGATTAACAGGTTATGGAAAAAGTGAAAATCCATCCCACAACTATATAGAAATATACACGATATTGGGTTCACAAGAACAAGATAAAATTAAACACATTCTTCAGTGATTGACTTGTGCTAATCTTGAGAAATTGAATAATCTATAACCTTTTGCCACAAGTAGCTGCCACATGAATTAATTAAAAGTGACGGGGGCATCTTGTACGTTTATTTCTGAAGTCATGCTGATTGCTGTTGTAAGGTACCGTTTCAGCATGATGGGAATTGAGAAATCTCGTCAGACCCCCTACTCGGCAGCTCTCCACCCCAGCCAACCTGTCGCCATGTGAAGCCCTGTCATTAGGATTACAACATAAACCTACAGATTACTGTTATGAGTTGGGT
This sequence comes from Denticeps clupeoides, assembly GCF_900700375.1. Lineage (NCBI taxonomy): Eukaryota > Metazoa > Chordata > Actinopteri > Clupeiformes > Denticipitidae > Denticeps > Denticeps clupeoides. The sequence goes on along the minus strand of NC_041708.1, from coordinate 29,022,591 downwards.
AATTAAGGCACTGGCTCCAAACCGAGCTCACCCAAATCTCCTGTTTGTGTGTGCGCACCTATGCAAGATGGATCTAGTGGCCAAATCACATTTTGCTGATTTGATTTTGTAACGCTACTAGTACGAAACAGGTGGATTACGTAACAGAATAGAAGGATTTAGTCCAAAAAAAGGGAAAGAAAATTCTGAATGCTATTTAATCATAAGGCTGAGATTTGGCAATTATTAGCACTTCTATTACTAATATTAGACCCATTATTATAGTGTAATCAACTAAATAATAACCAATTAGCCACTCCAGGAGCCAAAACCACTTAGAGGATTAGAGGATTCAAACATAAAAAAATGCTATGTAATTTAGATCAAGCCCCTCAGGCAGCCTGATCCTGCCTTGAGGTAATGATTGATTCAGTCCAATATGATACATTTTAAATTCTCCAGCCCTTCCAGGCTGAAAATCATCTTCATCCTATAATAAAAGGCTTCTTGGTGGATAGAGGCACTTCTAAATAAGCCTATATTACTGCTGCACATTACTGTTCAGCAAGCCTAAATGAAGACATCAGACAGTAAAATGACACCTCATGATTTATCTTCCCTCAGGGAGGGTGTTGTGAGGAAGCCCAGGGAACACGTGGTTCTTCTTAATTAAACTGGGCAGAATTAGAACATTCATTTTAATAAAAGGCAAAAAAAAAAAAAAAAAAAGATAAGTGTGAACCATGGTGGATTTGTCCACATACCCTCATCACAAGTTCCATGTGAATATCATTTGTAAACCCAAACTTTAAGATGAATTATTCCTAATAGGAATGTTGTAGTCACATTTGGATATGCATATTTAAAAGAAAAAGAAATGCAAATACAATGCTCCTGGGGGAAAAAAAAAAGCCTTCAATGGAATTCTTGCCATTCCATTCTTCAGGAAACACTGAAAATGGCTGTGTTTGAATTCATAGCCACCTAGCAGCACATGCATTTAATTATGAACCTGTGTGTGCACGCTTGACCCGTAGAGCAGCGCAAGTACATGCAGGTTTGTGTTTAGGTGTACGCAACTGAGTGGGGGTGAGCAATAGCGTGTGTGTTTGCACGTTTACGTGTACTCAAGTCAAGTTTGTGTCCATGTTTGTGAAGTGTTTACTCGTGCATGTGCTGCTGACATCTCTGTGTGTTTTCATGGGCTTTATCTGGCAGCTGTTCATGCACATAATACTTTTAATGTGCCGTTTGTGTGTCATGTGTGTCATGCCTACGGTGCTGTGCAAATGCACATGAATTACTCTGGAATTAAAACAGATCCTCATGGGGAAAAATGAGTCTTCCAAAACCAACCACTTTCAAGTTTTGATGTAAAAAAGGAACACTGTTTGTCTGTGTGTGTGTGTGTGTGTTTGGAATGGAATGTGAAGCAGGGAGGAAGAGCCCTGACTCCTGCAGATTCCTGCAATGCCTGAATATCCTCTCACTCACACACTCATAATTTGAAGGCAGTTTAACTGTAACTTTTAGCCTCACCCTAGGGGGTGGGAGGAGTTGGTTAAAGCATTCTATAAAAATAAAGATATAAATAAATAAATCGAACCTCCAGCCAACCTCAGACTGGACGCCCAACGTGCTGGTGAAATAACGAGACAATCCATTCCTTCTTGCAGCACAGCAGCTGAAAAGAAGCTGAAAAGAGAGGGAGGGGCTGTGTAGCAGCACATATGAATGCTCGTCTTTGTAGACGTGCACTTAAAGCAGCAGAACATGCGCGCACAGCAATGATGTTCCATGGACTAGAGCAAGATGTCAGAAGGAACAGATTACGATCTGCTGTATTGCTAGAATAAACTAGCATTAAGCTAGCCCTTGGCCGAAAAGCAGAGCAGAAACTGTTTACACCCCCCCCCCCAAAAGAATGACTATTAAAATGTCACTAAGCCACCACAGAGCCAAGGATATATTTTTGTTCGTAATACGTGTTCCAAAATATTCAATTGCTATTAGTATTTACAATCAATACTCAAACAAATGTTGACTTCTGTCTACCATGCCTAATTCAGCCTCCCTGACAACCTGTCTGTTCTCTTTTAACACGTGATATCAGTTTGCCATACACAAAGCCTTTTTCCCCCCGAAAATTCCTATGGGCAAAAAATAAAAAGGTCAAGTTAACAAATTATTCTAGCGTTCCCTTAATCTACCCCTTTCCCTTCTCCCCATAATGCACCTCTCAGTTACCACTGTCCTGAGTTATTCCAAACACACAAACATAAACACATTAAGCCATGAAGGAAACATATCCACACAAGCTCCACCAAGGGAAATGTTGTGCTTTGATTGCAGTGTGGATGCTGAAGGGCTTAGGAGTGCGCACACACATTGCTGCTTACGTTGTCACATGACTGGCTTTGTTTTGTCTACTCATTTCCATTTTGGGTGTTTCCTTATGTCCTTTGATTCACGTTATTAGAAATAATACTTACAAATGGAGATAAGTGAACACCCACTGGTGGCTACATTCATTCAGCACACGAGAGACAAATTAAAAATAAAAACAAACAAAAAAAAAACAGATTAGTCGATTCAAGTCTGCAGAACATAGTTAAAACGGCAACAAACTTCCCAAACTTAAATGCAGCCAGGGGTCACGGTCCCCAAGCTGGCCTGCGAACTGGTGCATCAAACTCTCTCCCTGCCCCCCCCAGACAGACACACACACACACACACACACACACACTAGCATCAGGTTGGAGCATTTTGTAAACAGGTGCAATGACGGTCCAGACTCCCTGCAGCACGCATTTCTACACATTTATAAAAGTAGGTTCAAAAACGAACGGGAAAGAAAAGCATCAGACAGAGAAGAGCGTTGGCAGCGCTGGCATATCTCGAAACAAAAACAACGCATTCCTCGGCTCACTACATTATTCCCACTTCCTGAGCCACACCAGCCCTGCCAAACAGAGAGGAATAAACAAGAAAAACACAAGCGTCAACAAGCCAGCGCCGCCCGGACCACGGCACCAGCTACATGCTGAAAACAACCTGCTGGGAAAGGGGGAGCGGCGGGGAGAGGCCAGGACCTTTAGCCGCGGTCGACAGTGTTCATGCGTAAGAGGAGGGTTTGATCACGTAGCTAAATCGTGAAACCCCACTCACCCCACTCGCTTCTCAAAAATCCCTCATATGAGCAGCACACCTAAAAATACCAAACAAAACCGTATGCACACAAAATGCATAATCAGGGTTCTGACACATTTTTCCTTTTCAATTACTCAAAGGCAAATTTTCATGACCATGGGCAAATATGGGAAAAAAACAAAACAAAAGTGAAATTTATCAAAATATTGATCTACTAAACCACTGGGGCAGTGGTGGCCTAGCAGTTAAGGAAGCGGCCCCCGTAACCAGAAGGTTGCCAGTTCAAATCCCAATCCGCCAAGGTGCCACTGAGCAAAACACCGTCTCCACACACTGGTCCCCGGGCGCCTGTCATGTCTGCCCACTGCTCACCAAGGGTGATGGGTTAAATGTAGAGGACAAATTTCACTGTGTGCACAGTGTGCTGTGCTCCTGTGTATCACAATGACAATCACTTCACTTTCATTCACTCAATTTATTACAAGCCTGAAATTAGCCTTTTGGTGTATTCAAAAACTATTCAGGACCTGGAAAATTCTAATGACCGTAAGAACCCTGTATGATGTTTTGGTCGGGGATTCCACAGATTCCACCTGTGTCACGCCGGGGGTTTCAGAAGCAGTTTACTGACATGGCCATGGCACATGAGGCTGAACTGAAACGGAGTAAGAAAGTCTGGGGATCCCAAACCGGAAGTGGCATGACCCAGTGGCCGACTGAGATCAGGTGACTTCCTCTCTCCTGTTACATTACCAAATCACCTTTACCTATTAATGACCTGAAACCGATGCCCCACGAGGCCATGGGCCTTCAGATATCTCCGAGCTCTTATCAAAAAAAGGGGGGGACATCAAGCACAGCTTTAAAAAGCATTGTCAGTAAATGTCAAACCACATCACAGAACCAAGCCCGACCCCCCCTGGGGGTTTCAAAGTGTGGGTGACTGTGGGCGTGAATTTAACGGTTTTACTGTATTGTGATTGGCAATGATCCTGATCTTGATCATCTGATATTTAACAAGTAAATATAAGTGCAAGTGAAGTTACAGTAAAACTGAAGAAAAAACAAACATGCTACTACTAATGAACCAATAATACACACTATACAACAGAGCAGACCTTGTAAAGTCCAGGGTGCAGACATACACTTTGCCATTTGCTAAAAACATGTACACACAGTACGCCATATTGACAGAAACACACATTGTTGACATTTTTGCAGATTTATTAACAAAGAAAAAAGTATTACATGGTCCTAAGTATTCAGACCCTTTGCTCAGTATTTAGTAGAAGCACCCGTTTGACCTAATACAACCATGAGTCTTTCTGGGAAATATAATAAACAACTTCTTCACAACTGGATTTGGGGAACCTCTGCCATTCCTCCTTGCAGATCCTCTCCAGTTCTGGCAGGTTGGAGGGTAAACGTTGGTGGACAGCCATTTCTAGGTCTCTCAATTGGGTTTTAAGTCAGGGCTCTGGCTGGGTCAATTAAGAACAGTGACAGAGTTGTTGTGAAGCCACTCCATTACTTTAATTGTGAGCTTAGGGTCATTGTCTTGTTGGAAGGTAAACCTTCGGCCCAGTCTGAGGTCCTGAGCACTCTGGAGAAGGTTTTTTTCCAGCATATCCCTGTACTTGGCCGCATTAGTCTTTCCCTTGGAAACAGGTCATCCTGTCCCTGCAGCTGCAAAACACCTCCACGGCAGGATGCTGCCACCACCATGCTTCTCTGTATGGGCTTTCCTGGCTTTCTCCATATACCGCTTAGAATAAAGACAAAAAGTACCATCTATGATCTCACCAGACCAGAGAATCCTAATTGGAGTCCTTCAGGTGCTTTTTTTAAGCAAACACCTTTCATGTGTCTTGAACTGAGGAAAGGTTTCCGTCAGGCCAGTCTGCCATAAAGCCCTGACTGGTGGAGGGCCGCAGTGATTCATGACTTTCTACAACTTTCTCGCATCTCCCAACTGCATCTCATCTACATTAATGAGGAAAAAAATGTACTTAAATGATTTTAGCAAATGGCTGCACTATAACAAAGAGTGAAAATTTAAGGGGGTCTGAATACTTTCCAAATGTAAACATTGGTTATAATAAGATAAAAATGTCATCACTAGATTTACAATCAGGCACACAGCTCTGAGGCATTGCTCGCTCTCTCTCTGTCGCTATCCATTAGTGCTTATTCCTAAGCAGGGTCACAGCTGCCATACACCATTTACTCACTCATTCAATCCTACAGCCAATTTAGAGAAGTGGAAACCCACACAAACACTGGGAGGGCATGCAAACTCCACACACACACTAACACATTGGAGGTGTGCAGCCACGTCAGATCTGAAGCAAAAAATTTCATATCATTTTCAAATCAACCCAGTTAAAAAAAATAATAATGAAGTGGCCTGAGGCTTTAGCCAACCATTCTAATAAAAATAAAGTGGTAGGAATTCTTTACTATACTGTTGGCCCGCTTAGCAACAGAAGATGACTGGCGTGGGCTTGCATAGCATCTTGTGGCCATGGAAACGCGGAGGTGCCATAAGTCATTACTACGCAGTGGGTTCCACTTCCTGCGTCACTCGGCACAGAGATGAGCACACCAGCTTGTATGCACCAAGAGCACACCAGCTTGTATTGATGAGAGCAATTTTTTGCTCCCTGCTTCTGATAACTGATGCTGCCTTCACTTCAAAGGTCAAACTGAAAAAAAAAAAAAAAAACTATTTTACACTTAAACCAAACTGTGCAGATATATCCCCCAGATCTACAATGTCTCTTGTGCACATACTAAAGAAATCACTTCTCTCAAGTCAAGCATGAGCAGCACTTGCGTTTCACTGCCTGCAGAGTCCCTCTACTATACTTAGAGCAGAGATTAATTGCACTGGTCTACCATTTGCATCCATTATGCAGTCGCCTCGCTGCCTGCCGTGTGATAAGAGCTCAGACCAAAGCAATACAAGAGCAGCACAAATGCCCTTCCTCCTACTCCTCAACCTGTGTACGAAAAAAAAGAAAAGGTTGGCCTGTAGCAGCATACTTGTAATAATAGATTACAGGCAGAAATATAGATCAGCATCCTCATTTCATTCAAAAAAAAAATTACAGAATTCCATGCCAGCTGCTCTCAACATGTTCAGTATTTTTTCAACATACAGATTCCCTGAAGGAAATGTCACCCCAAAAGAAGCCAGGTAAAAAAAAAAAACAAAAAAAAAAAAAAAAAACTGTTTTCTGTATTGAAATTATGAATAAACTTAATCTATTTTATTTTTTTATACACCTACTCAGGAAATGTATTGCTAGCCAACAGCCCTAGCAATCACATACAGTACAGGCCAAAAGTTTGGACACACGTTCTCATTCAATGTGTTTTCTTTATTTTCATGATCATTTACATTGGTAGATTCTCACTGAAGGCATCAAAACTATGAATGACCACATGTGGAGTTATGTACTTAACAAAAAGTGGAGACCTGACCTCCACAGTCACCGGACCTGAACCCAATCGAGATGGTTTGGGGTGAGCTGGACCGCAGAGTGAAGGCAAAGGGCCCAACAAGTGCTAAACACCTCTGGGAACTCCTTCAAGACTGTTGGAAAACCATTTCAGGTGACGACCTCTCGAAGCTCATCGAGAGAATGCCAAGAGTGTGCAAAGCAGTAATCAGAGCAAAGGGCGGCTATTTTGAAGAAACTAGAATATAAAACATGTTTTCAGTTATTTTAGATTCTCAGTGAGAATCTACCAATGTAAATGGCCATGAAAATAAAGAAAACACATTGAATGAGAAGGTGTGTCCAAACTTTTGGCCTGTACTGTATGTTGCTCATCGAATCCACTGAGCTGGGTGTGTTTCCAGGTAGTCAGGGCCCTCAATCATGCAATAACCCAGTTCTCACCCGATTGCAAAATGTGTACAAAGTTTAAAACTGCACACTCCTGCTGCTACTTTCAAAAGAGGTTCAGCATAACTGCATATGAAAAAATTAATTTAACAGACTGCTACAGGTTATAACACATGATTAATTTAATATGTCTGTATTACTTTGTATTGCCCTGGGGCAACAAAGGGTTATGAGTGTGAAGGGTCCTCAGCTGTGCACTTGTTCCATTCAGCTCAGCTACAACAGTAATAGTCAGAATTGGCCAAAGGGGCTGTGTCCTTCAGTCTCCCACACTTCGAAGTGAACCCCAGAACACCCTGCAACACACACAACCTCAACAAAGGGTCCATCTCTGCAGGGAGGGGTTTGGGGATTGGAGTGCATAAGCAGTGCATTGTTGCATGGAGGAGAGAATCATTTCCCCAACTGGATGGGGAGAGGGGGGCTAATCCACCTCCGGAATCAAATTCCCTGCGAGGGGTGGAGGTGTGTGTGTGTGTGTGTGTGTGTGTGTGAGACTGTGTGTGTTAAGGGGGGGATGGGACAGATATAGAGGCCAGCTGGTCATCAGCTAACACAAAGGAAGTAGGACTGGGCTCTATTGCGCTCCTTAATTAAAAGCCTTTCAATCTCCACACAGAATTAAATCTCTCAAGTTTCAGAACGTACACCTACAGCCCCATACACACACACACACACACCACCGACTGCTGGGTTTTCCCCCAGGATTCGTAAATATGAAACCATTCTTGAACAGTTCTGATGGTCTAGTAGATTTAGCAGCTATAAAGCAGCAAGTATGAAGTAAAAAGGTCGTTGTGTGGACGAAGTTGATGGAAGAAGTCTGCAATCACCTCTCCAAATACACCAGAGAAGAAGAGAGGAGGGGAGAGTGCAGTAGCCACAGTGATTGATCAGCACTGCTGTTACAATTCAGAGGGGGAGCCTGGCTATAAGAGACAAGGGAAACAAGGGGAGGTAGAGCTAGAGGAGCTCAGACGTTTCAGAAAGGAAACTCAGAACAACCAGGAGTCTTGTGGGAAAGAAAAGAAAAATGCTTAGATAATATAGAAATCAGTGTTAGGTGAGGTTCACCAGTAATTTGCGGTCAAGCGCAATGTGCATGTGATGCATACAGTCTCAGCTCAGAGTAGCATTAATAGTTGCGCAGACATAATTGTAAATCCCTGTTAAGCCACCAGCAGGACATGGCAGAGGGAAATGAACTGTCATCACACAAACACAATCATACACATCATAGGTTACAGCCATCCTGATTTTGGGGTAAAGAGGTGCTTGGAAATGCTTGCAAATGCTGAAGAACAACTATAGTAATGTGGAAACAGAATTCCACAGAAACTACGCCAAAGGCAACAAGCAAACAGTCCAGAAGACGTTAACTCATCTTAGATTTACTTTGGCAAGTGTCAGCAAGCAGGTATAAGGAAGAATCTGAGAGATGACAGTTATGCTATTCCTGTTTGCTCTTTCAGCGTTCAGGACGTATTCAGCAGCAGGTCATTCACACAGATGTTCAGATCAATAAGTCAAGTAGTAACATTTAAAAACAGAAATCTTCCCCCATGATGGACTTTTCACCATCAATCATATCCTTTCATTCTCAATGACTGACGTCCACTGAATTCCTGATGTTGCACTGTTTCGTTGAGCAATGGCAAAAAATTGCACCTGTCATTCCAGGAAATCCACAATTTCCGATTTTATATATAAGCTACCAGCCTGCATTCTGGGTGAGCTGAGCAGACTGCACCTATGGGGCACAAAACCGCAAACAAAGCAGGGAGGGGCTCGATAAACCTGTTCTGCTTTTCGCTGCGGTGGACACGCCCTGGCTTTTGTCAGTTCTTGTGTGAGAAAAGCCATGTGACTACAGAGGGAGATCGGCGGCCTTGTTGCAGCGGGGGAGATAACGTATCCCACCTCCCACCACTGGACCTGCTACTGTTTGCCATATTGGAAGTGAAGTCACACACAATCAATCAATTTTACCAACAAAAACGTTGCTAATTTTTCTTATATTTTGCAGTCGAAGTACTACTAAAGCATGCTGGTTTACACTTTAACAGTACCACATAAGTGCAAATAAGCCTTACGCAGGGGCACAAACAATAATCACATAACAAACACTCTGTATGTCGTCAGCATTACTGGAAAAGGAGGTGCTGCTGGGCACTTCGCTTTCCTGCCCTCCTTACTCTGATGTGGCTGAGTCTACTATACCATAAACTCTACCATGCAAATGTTTTTTTTATTCAGTTTGAAAGCAAATTAACAATCATTAACAATCTCACAAATATGCATTAGAGCATGAAGCACATTAGACTACACCAGTGAAGGTTCTGCACCATGGAGAACCAGGTCCAGCTGCAAAAAGACAGTAAACATAGAAAAAGCGAAAGTCTAGCAAGTAAACGTTAAACATTCATGTCCAAATGTCTTTTTCTGATGAGTGTTATGGTTGCCCAAGGCTGCCTGCAGTTGGAGCCTGATAGGAAATGTACAATGCAAACAAAGCCTCGACAACGGGCCCTGACACTTAATCTGTGTCGTTGGAGGCAGGGCATGTCAGGCGACATGAATGGACTACTATGTAACCTGTCACAAGACCAAGCCCTAATCTGTCAAAGCCTTAAAGAGCTGCTTCCACCCCAAAATCTAAGTCAATGAAACCACCAACAAGTGTCATAACCATACACCACCACTTCTATCCTGGTAACTATTAACCATTACCTCCACCAAAGCACAAAGACATGGCAAACATTTGAAGACGTGTCAGCCAACCAGGACGGTCTTCAAATGGACCGCCACGGTGAAGCAAGCTTCACAATGTCTCGGGTTGAGAAGCTCCGGCTGTAATAGGATCCTTAAGTAGGGCTGAACAGAAAATCTTCAACAAGAAGTCTTATATCCAGGTAGACATCTAGATTGAGTTGTTTTGTCAGGTATGGTTCAAGGAGAGCCAACGGGAGGTGGTGGTGACGGCATCTACCATCTGACTTGGTGCCCTGAATAACCATGAGCTATATGACAGAAATAATTTTTTTGTTGTGATTGTTTCAGAAAACGTGCGCACGTTTTTGTATATTCATAGATGTCTAACAGACATTAGTCAGTCACGACACATGAGTAGTAAACTTTTAACTTTGCACAACTATCCAATGAAATATTGGACATCAACATAATGCTGTAATTCAAAAAAAAAAATATATATATATATATATATATATATATATATATATATATATATATATGCAGATTTTAAAGAAAAAAAATTCAGACACCCCCACAGCAATCCCAGTGTATAAAACGCTGTGCATTACTACATGTTATGATTAGGAACATGACAAAAGCAGCCTTAGGCAGCCACGCAGATTAAGATTAAGCAGTGCTGAGTAATGGGTGGGCAGAGCCTAAGGTGCAAGTGTAGGACGGAGGCACCCTGTAGGTAAAAACTCTTCTTAACATCCTGTGAGGCAGCAAGTTCTGGTTTTAGGATTTTTTCTGAACTCCTTGCAGGCGTGCAGTGTGTTTACAATGATCATTTTGTGCCCCATAGGTGCAATTTTTGCTATTAACACAAAGCATTTTTCATCGCCAGTCACATAAACAAGTATGATGCCATTATGCAATTACATTCAGTGTGGGAGCATGTGTGTGCATTTGTGTGTAATAAACCATGAGGCGCTCTTAATAAAGCCCAATCTGGAGTGGCCAGGTGGAGGTTGGTTAAGAGAGCCAGGGCAACCTTCCTAAGACATGAGCAGGGAGACTAAAGTCCCATCTGCTGAGACCACCCCACCCACCGTGTGTGTGACAGTAATCCCTGCTGGAGAGGAAATCGTCTGGTGATCTGGCCAGAATGGGAACCACGTTCCTCGGCGAGTGAACAAGACACTGACGCTAAATGCTATTAAACCCTATGGGCCATGTTATTGATGCAGTGTGTGTGTGTGTGTGTGTGTGTGCCTAGTTTGCCTGAATTAAACCAATCATAATCTATCTGCAGGTTTGGTTAGGTAGTGGGTGTGGTTTGCAGAGATCATGGTTGCAACGTCTGCTGACATCCCTGTGTACAAGGGGTGTTAAGCGCAAAGAAAACAAAGGGAAGCGGCAGAAGGGAGGAGAAGGGACATTGCAAAGGCATTTTTAAAATTACAAAAAAGTTGTTACTCTTAAAAGACAGAGAAAGGAACCATTTCTGGTTTTCATATGATTATTTCTGTAAATCCTGAATACACACTTGATGCCATGTCTTGTAAAACTTGGGCAACACTTACGGCACTAGCTGTATAGTTAACCAGTCCCTCCAGATTCAAGATTTAGGCCAGTCTGACGTTCATAAAGTTACAGACATGTCTTCATCCACAAAAAAAAAAAAAAAAACTCCCCTAAAACTCCCCTCCTATACATCCAAGGCAATTGATTTTTGGGAGGTGACCCACTCAGTAAAAAGACCGCATGCCCCGAGAAGAGGAAGACTGTACAAACGAAGGCATGGCAGCAGATGCTGGGGGACATGTGGAGACCTCCTCCTGAAAAACCTTTTCACCAGCACATTTAAAACTCCACAAAGGGGACATGGGTCACTCCTAAAGGACACACTCAGAGGTTGTCACGGTGGGTCCCTTGCGGTTTTTAGCGTTTTGTCCCAGCATGACAACATTTCAGTACCACCAAGAAGTCCAACCAAATTACTCACAGAAAAAAAAGTGCGGAAGGGTCGGTGAGTGAATAAGGCTTCCATGTGGCTTTTTATGAAAATAATATGTAAATAATAATAAAACAAGATCCGTTAAGATCTTAAAACAAAACACTTGGCATGTCTTCAATTTCCTTTTTGTACAAAACTGAACCTGTAAACCAGAGACCAGGTAGTGGATCAGCTCTATACAATTCACTCTTTACTAATGGTGCTATCACAGCTCTGACACTACAGACATCCCAAAGACACCATCTTACTGCCATTCCACAGATCTGGCAGCAGTACATGGTTTGGGGGGAGGGACTGGGTTACAGTTTGTTTCATTAGAATTTTTAAAAGGAGCACGGTCATCTTTTTATTATTATACTTTTTTTTTTTTTATCGTGCCTCTCATCTTTCTGCAGCCACTGCTGTCCTGTGCATTGTGTCGAGAGGTTTCTCTTAGGCCTGTGTCCTTTTGCCCTCACTCAGTCAGCTACTGGTGAGCCGAAGGGCCATACGAGACCATATGCTGACTGTCTGCACACAGCGCACACGCAGCACAGAGCCACGGTGGCCCCGTCAGCCCTCATTTCCATCCAGACGATGGAGCCAGGGAACAACGCAGGGGTCCGTCCAAGCAGGTTTGCCGTGCCAGACCTTCACTGGGCTGCCTTGACTGGCCCTGGTAGGGACACAGTCCCAGTCGCCAAGGCTGTCCAGAAAAAAATCGCAGTAAAAACAGAGACCTAAATGTTTCCACTTCAGGATTATTTTTTGTATGTCTGCAGACAGTACGGCTTGGTAAGAAACAGCCTGGGAGAACATGAGGGAAGACCCTCACACACAAACATGCACAACATCCCTCCATCAGGAACGATGGAGAGATCGAGTAGATGAAACCGATGCCGTTCCACTGTCCTGTAGCAAACAAGATTGGTCCAAAACAACTTATGACTGATTGATTCAGCCTTGCCTTGTCCATAGAGAAAATAGTGACTTTGCATCAGCAGTTCTTTCATGAAGGCAGGCCTTTGTCCTTAACAAGACAACCGTGAGTAAGCATGCGGGAATGCAGGGCTCGCTCAATGGCCACAGGACCGAAAACGTCAACATCAATTAAGACGGGCGTCGTAACGAACCATGTACATTTTCAGAGGTTATGCTCGGTCCAAACTCCAATTGCAGGGTGCCACCCATACGGTGTTCCTCACCCAGGGTAAACGAAAGCATCCGAATATACACACTGCACACGTTCTACTCCTACCCCCCAACACACCCACCAAAGAGGCCCAAACACTGCAGGTCTCAACTGAAGAGTTTACGAGGGACCAGTCATGACCCAATCATCTCCAAATGCACAGAGGAAGGGAGGCGCCGCAAAGCACTTTTGTTGCCATGCTGGTGGGAGGTGCTAATCTCTCCACCCCCCATCCTTTCAAAAGAAAAACACAACTGGGCGAAGCATGGCAGCGTGATTCTACACATGATCAACTGTATATGGTCACTATCTTCAGAGATCATATATATATATACACACACACACACAGTCCCAAATCTGTTGCTTTCTAATGATCAGGCGATACACTGACCACACTTCCCGGCATGCACAGGCAGCAGCGCGTGGAAACAATGCTTACCTTGGGCAGCTCCTTGAGCTGGTTGGCGTCCAGCAGCAGCTCCTCCAGGCTGCGGCTGTAGCGGTAGATCTCGTCGGGGACGGTCTGCAGGGAGCAGTGCCGCTTGTCCAGCGACTCGACGTGGCGGTTGCACCGCCACAGCGGGATGCACTTCAGCATGTCCGGCCGCCGTGGGGAGAGGGTCGCCGGGAGAAGCTTAGACGCTCCACATCGGAGGGGAGCTGGGGAGGGGGGAGGGCGCTGCGTTCAAGGAGGACGCGGCGATCCTTCGCGAATCAGGTCGAAATCCAGCTGGAAACGGGAAACAGGACCTCCAGACTCCAGCGCTTTCATCCAGCGGCTCGAATCCGCCGAAAGGGTCGACCGGGTTTTATACGTACGAAGCAGCAACACGTCCCGTTTCCAACTCTGTTCGCGCGTCACAGCCTGACATAACACCCGCAACTCTTCCAAAAGATCGGTCCGCACCGAGACGAGCAGATATTCCGAGCCTGGCCACAGGACACGGGGCAATTCCGCATTATCCGGTGGTTTCAAATCACAGGCGCACCTCCACCCACCGCCCGGTCCAACGCCGTAAACAAGCACCAGCGCGTCCGGCTGAATTCCGCTGACAGCCGGGCGGTCCGGGGTGCGGGTAGCCCGCGAAACCGGCGGCGAGTGTGCGGGGACGCAGCCCGCGGGCTAGCTAGCAGGCTAATTCCGAAAAGACCTGTAGCCAGCCGGCAAAATATCGGATTAGCCGAAGTCTGACAGAGTCTTCTGGTAAAAAAAAGATGATTAAAAGCGGAGAAAAGGTGTTAAAAAAAAAAACCGAAATAAAAAAAAATCCAGAAGAAACAGCAACAGGGTAGCGCTGCGCCTCTCTCTCTCTCCTCAGTCCAGGCCACTCAGGCGTGTTGGGGGCTGGGCTGCAGCGTTTCAATCCTCCTCTCTCTCGCCCCTTCACCGCGGACCCGCCCACGCCAAGCGACCACGTCACAAGGGCGTCACGCAAGTGCCCACTTGCCGAATGGGGGCGCGACCAGCGGCCTGAGCAGTGCATGTCGGGATGCAGAGGCGCTAGAAGTGGACGACGTCGACTGCCGAGAGGGCGGGGAAAGGGGATACGGGTGACAACTTAATTTGATTCGAAATGCCCTTCAAAATGGCGGCCGGGATTCCCCCCCGAGAGAAGAAAGCGTTCCGAACAATTTTATCTGCAGGAGGCGTTACGCGAGCAATGTAGTACTATTTTAGCCTGGTTTTCCAATTAATAATATATAGGTTGTGAATATTAAGTAAGACAATGCCATATTAACAGTAATTACCAGGGCCTTAATAAAGCAGCGCTAGAGCGCCACCGTGCGGTACGGATGTTTGCCTTAACCTCCAACATTTGACACATCCACGTATGGTCTAATTAAGTGACTTGTGAGTGGACAGCATGACAACTTATTTATATTTTGGGGCAAAAGTATGAACAGAAATAGCCTTATAGCGTCATGTTACATATATCATCTTTTAGACTACATAAATTTGATTGTGTTTCTGGTAGAATGTGGTATAATGCTAAGTGGATTTATGATCAAATGAAATTGAAATGATATTGATATGATCTCATACACCTATGTGACCAAAGACAGAAAGTTCAATGAAATTGATTTTTCTTTTCTATGACCCCACTTGTGCTCCTAGTTAAGCTTTGCACACACAAGAAAGACCATCCATTGAAAAACTCACAGAACATTCTATACGTTCCTTCCACAACCACATTCTTTCATAATACGAATCCTTCATAATAAGCTCAAGGACATCATCAATACTAATTCATTCCTTCCTGCTGTATAAACTAGACCTATTTTTAAAACATAATGCTGTGCTGGTATAAACAAATTACTGCTTTGCATGACAATTCAATAATCATCGGCACAAGAGTTTGTAAATGCCCCATAAAAAGGCTGCCACAAAAGAAATTCAATAATCTTTCAATTATTTGAATTAAATATGTAATTCAGGACCCTGGAGATGTGTCATTCTGAATATAAACAGTGGTTTATATTCTATATTCAGCATGTCAGCAAAAGATACAAACATATCAAACCCCCCTTAAAGCCACCGTAAATAATGTGAATAAAAAGATTATATTCATAGTTGGGGGTCCTAGTGGGGGTCCTAGTGGGGGTCCTTGATCACTGAATTAATGGTACCATGAAAGCACATTGTAAGTCGCTCTGGATAAGGGCATCTGCCAATGTAATGTAAATGTAAAAATACAGCTAAAAAAAAAAACACAGTGAGTTCCCTTTTATTCTTAAAATTTTTTATGTACAAGTGCGACTGATTTATTTTTTCTTTTAATGTACATTCAATATAGAAAGTTTATATACGTCATATTACATAGAACATTTCACAATTGCACTAGTCTCCCACACCAACTTGGAGTCAGTCTTGTTCCATGGCCATCTGTAACAAGAAGCTCATTTAATCCAGATGGTAAAGGCCGAAACTGAACTGGGTATGAATACTAGAATGCTTTTCATATCCTGGAGAGGGAAAGCATGTATAAAAAGATTTTGTGAAAAGCGTTCTTCTCATTGGTAGGGCCAGAGAGTGAGAGAGAGAGAGAGAGAGAGAGGTTTTTTTAAAGGCAGAGAGAAAAAGAGGGAGAGAAATACAGGCTCCGGCTGGGGGGGAATATGTTCAGACAGCATAGCGCGAACAGGCTGTGTGTAAACCAGCCATTTCGCAAGCGTCCTGCTTTTGTTCTCTTCTTTACACCATTTTCACACAATACTATAAAACAAGGTTTTTTAAAAAACCCACGGGAAGGTGTTTGTGAGATGAGAGCACATTTGCGTGAGCCATTGAGTCATGTGCTGGGGACGATGAGGAGACTTAGAGGACATGGTCTTCCACATTGACATGTAAAAATATACAAAAGTAAACTATGCATCTCTGGCTGGAAAGAAACACAGAAGCTCGATCAAAAAAAACAAACAAAAAAAACTGAACAAAAGATTTAAACTAAAACAACAAAAAAAGAAATCATTAATGAAGGTAAGTGCTGTTCTGGTGTCAGAGAGTTGGGTCAGGGCAGTGATGGTCACCTCTCCCATGCTTCTATTTATTGTTGTTTTTTTCCCCCCAATCGCCCTCCTCTCCTCTCTGAAAGCTGAGAAGGGAGTTTTGTCTGTTGCATGGGAACAGCAGGTGGAGGAGAGGTGAGACTGTCAAATATGCAGCTTTAGCTCAAGTCTCCATTTTCGGTGTCCACAGGGGGAGGGACGCTTGGCATTAAAGTGGAGGTTGTGCCAGCGGTCAGGTAGCCAGCCACTCCTGGACCTGAGTTATGAAAACAAGAAGAAAATGTAGAATGAAAAAAAAAAATTGTGGCTAAATAATTAAAATATGACTGTGTACACCAAACCACAGAAGAAAATGCATCCATTAAATGTTACATTTACATAAAACTCTCAAAAACAATCATTGTTAACTTACCAAACTGACATCACCTGATTCATATTTTATACATAGTTACATACTTATATATTTCTACATATGATCTGGGGAGTTTGAATGGGTAAAATATTAATGAGATTAATGGGATGAAGGTTGCGGCAGGGTCTGATAAAGCACTGGTAATTGCACTTGAAGAGGGAGGCAGGAAATGAAAGTGAGAAAATGGAAACATGTGGCGAGAGAGATTAAAGGGAGACCGGAGTCTACCTGCATTAAAGTAAGAGAGAGGAGAGCAAGGTGAAACTACAGTCCACTCCGCAAGGGACTGCTGGCAGCCAGAAGAGATGGAGTGGAAACACCTGAGGAGGAGAGAAAAAGAGGAAGCAAAAGGGCAACAAGCACAAGCTCAAAGGGTAGAAAGTGTTCAACTAGTTATTTAAAAAAAAATATACACACACACACACACACACACACACACACACACACACACACACACACACACACACACACAGTACAGGCCAAAAGTTTGGACACATCTTCTCATCCAATGTGTTTTCTTTATTTTCATGACCATTTACATTAGTAGATTCTCACTGAAGGCATCAAAACTATGAATGAACACATGTGGAGTTATGTACTTAACAAAAAGTGGAGACCTGACCTCCACAGTCACCGGACCTGAACCCAATCCAGATGGTTTGGGGTGAGCTGGACTGCAGAGTGAAGGCAAAGGGGCCAACAAGTGCTAAACACCTCTGGGAACTCCTTCAAGACTGTTGGAAAACCATTTCAGGTGACGACCTCTTGAAGCTCATCGAGAGAATGCCAAGAGTGTGCAAAGCAGTAATGGGCTATTTTGAAGAAACTAGAATAGTTTTTGTTAAGTACACAACTCCAAATGTGTGGCCTGTACTGTATGTGTGTGTGTATATATATATATATATATATATATATATACACACACACACACACCATTATTTAAGTCACCGTAAATAAATACATTTACATTTACAGCATTTATCACACCAACATCTAAACAAACTACGGTGCTGCACTGGAATAATACTCCTCTTCCACATAAATATCCTATAAAAATATTTATTAAGAACAAAGAGCATACCTCTTGTGTGTAAAAACTCATACCTGTTAGGTAGCCTGCAGTCTGGGTCTCGGAGATGAAGAGGTCGTGTTTCTGGTCTTTGAAGGCACTCCAAATTGGGGAACCGGACAATATTTCATTAACCTGCGAAGATATTATGCAGCAAGTAAATACTCAATTCTTAATTACTCATAATATTAAGTTCATGTTTGGGATTGCGTTAAATTTCTATTAACTTCTATGTGAAAAATAAAAAATATTCAAAAATACACAAATTATAATTGTCATTGTTATGTTTAAAAAAAAAAAAAAAAGCATAAATCCAACACACATATTTATTGCATAGGTTTAGGTACCTGCTCCCCATACTGTAGACTGCGGGTCATGGATTTAAGAGCTTTGACAATCTGAGCTTTGGTAGCTGATGGGTTCTCCAGGGTCTCAAGACCTACCCCTTCCAAAAGACGTAGCAAGTATGGAACCAGCTCTACCTTGAGAGCCTTGACACACACACAAAAAGAGACAACAATAAAAATTTGGATTGCATTAAAAATAATAAAAGCAAATTAGCAGTAAAATATTTAAATAAAAAGTATTTGAATAATTATATACCTGAGCCACCAGGTCTGTCTGCTCCTTCTGGAACATGCGGTTCAAGGCTTCACAGGCCAAACCTGCCATGTCTGCCCTCACCTTCATCCCCACCATCAAAGGCCCTATCGTATCCAGAGATGCCATCGACCTGACACACATCTACAGGAGACAGACACACACAGGCACACTCAGGTTGTCATCATTATCTGAACAAAGCAGGGTCAGTTACCATTCCCAATTGTATATCAAAATATGTCATAAGTTCAGTGGGGTTCTAAATGCTCTGCAAATTGAGGAAATCTGGGCACGTCTGACCTCACTGTCTGACAGCACATGGATGAGTCGTATGGAGCTTTTGGGGACAGCATTATTCCTGTGATTCAGTGCAGCCAAGATGCGCGGCAGGTGACCCAGCGGAGGAACCTGGTCAGCCAGCTGAGTCTGAGTGCTGAACAAACATACGGCCGCCGTGGTTACCGTCTCCAAGGACTCACCCTGAGGGGGGAGCAGAAGATGAGTAGGTCAGCCATATCACATGGATATCACACAGTAATCCTGGAGAACATCCCTTCTCCAGGATAATTTGTCCCACAACTTTGACTCAAGCCTGCCACATACTCTGACAATGAGACTGCAGCACTTTAGTACTGGACTGGAAAAAGTTGCTGTGGGAACATATGAGATAGAACTGGGAAAATTAGAGAGAAAATGAAGTGCCAAATCCCAGGTCAGATTTGAATGAAGATAATCAATTATATTAAAGATGCATTTTGTTGCTACTGTCTCTCAACAAAGGCACTAAAAACGATCATAAATATGAAACTGTTGCTGTAAGCTGTGTGTGGGAAAACTCACATTGGGGTTGTTTTTCTCAAGCAGCTCAGTCAGAGTCTCCAGGAGGGAAACCAGGAATTCTCTGGGTTTGCGGAGCACCCACCCAGGCTGAGCAATGAAGATCCTGAGGAACACTCCACCAACCTCCATCTCACCTTGACCAGCCGCATACGGTACTGAGAAATCCTCTGGCAGCTGACACAAACATGCAATGTATCATAACTCTTCTGAGTGATCAGGAAATGCGGTTTAGTGTTATGTAATAGTTCTGAAAATTTCTTACCCTCCAGTTCACATCAGGATTATCTTTTTGCAATTTAAAGTGACTGTAAGAAAAACAAGGGGAGTGTATAATGTACCTGAAGGGACTTCAAGCCATAGTCATGCTTTCAAAATAGACACCAGGAGAAATTCAATCTAGAGATATGTTCTTATGCAAACTCAGGACATTGCATCAATTTAAGGCTATTCTACGGTGCGGAAAGGGTTAAGTCTGTTAAATGTTCAGTACATGTCTGAAAATGTCACAGACGAGAGTTAATAAGGTGCAATTGTTGGGAGTTGTAAGTGCAACCCTTACTCCAGCATCATCTCTCTGACTGTGGTGGAAACCATTTCTCGCGAGCTGTCATTCCATATGAGCTCAGGGTTCTCATGGGTACCCTCAAAGATGTGTACTGCCGCCTCAGAGTTGTCTCTCATTGCATCCATGAACACACCAGGGAGGAAACGCATCAGGATTAGACGCACCTAAGACAGTGAGGGAGGGCGGGAGGGGCAAAAGAGTCCTGTGTATCTCTGAAAGTCAAATTTGCGACAATTTACTCATCACATTTTAGTTTTTACTGACCTTTGGCCCAACCAGCTTGTCTGAGGTCATCTTACAGAAGAGGTCTGCTGTTTGTGATCGCACCTGTGGGTGGGTGGAGTTACAGAAGAGGTCCAGCAGATAGATCAATGCACCTGACAAGGGAAAAATTTGGTGAAAAGAGAGCAACAGAGAAGAGAAAAATAAAATTGAAATTCTGCTTCCACAGGAATAATAAAAAGCACCATGTATGCTTTCCTCACCCTTCGCCATGGCTTCCTTAACAATCTTGGTGTTAGACGACAGGGCGTACAGAGTTTCCAGGACAAGCTGCCTGCCTACAAGACAGATACTTTCTTTTCTAATGCTAACAAACAACAAGGCACTGAAGCGGTCAGTTGAGTGTTTCTTACTGGATGGCAGAGAATGCAGCAGCACCAACAGGTTGGACAGAACCATGGACTCAGCAATGTTGCCGACACACTCTTGGTTGGAAGTTACTGTGTTTATAACCTTGGGATGAGGGCGTGGGGTAAAAAGAAACCACATTAGTTTTTCTAAGAAAATATTGGCAAATTGACATGAAGTACCTATATAAGTTTGTCATAAACTAACCAAAACACCATAAATAACTTAATTTGCAATAGACACATCATAAAAAAAATGTAAAGGTAAGCTATTATTAAATGGCTCCCATTATATTTAGATTATGGTCTAAGACACAGATGACAGGCGGTACCTCCAGGGCCAGCTGCTGTACTCTGCCTGCCCCGTGGACACGCAGCAGTGAGAATAGCAATTTGAAGTGGCCGATGCACTCAGACTCAGACCCTGGCAGAAATACAAACACCTCTGTCTTTCTGTGCATCAGTTATCCACATGGTGTTAATGCATTGTAGCTCGTTTTCTTGTCCGGTTTTCTGATGAGTGGATGGCTGCTTTTATTTAAGAAAGTTGTGGGTTTACCTGGGTTGTTCTTGATTACATTCCTGAGGGCCTCCAGGGCCATCTCTGCCCAGCGGAGCCTCTGAGCATGTTGCTGTGACTCCACCTTACTAGCCTGGGTCATGGCTAAAAGGGTGTGAAGATACTGCGCTTGCGAGCCAACATAGTCCAGCAGGCTGGCAGCAAAAGCTTTAGGGTACTGTGTATGATAGCAATGGCACGCATGTTAAGAGATGTACTTAATATTAACCATTACTTAATCCACAATCAAAATGCATTATTATAAAGAAAGATTAATAAAAATACAGAACACAGCAGGTCACAGCAATCAGAAATTAAATATTAATGAAGTCACAATGGTTAATGCAGGCTTATTAGGGAAATGAAGAGGCAGCACAGTCAAGGTAAAATTATGACGAAAGCAGACCTCCAGAGTAGGGTCTGGTTACCATTTGATTAAGGGGTGATAAGTGATTCTGACCTCCAGAGGAAATGCTGGCTGCTCATTGTAAACACGAACAAATATCTCGCCAACAATGAGCTCTTTACTGTGATCGCTGAACACAAACTGGCTGCCAAAACTCTTGTCGCATTCTCCCTGCAGAGAAAAGACAGTGATGAGCTGAAGTCTGTGCGATTGTTACGATATGTGTTGCTAGAACTATACAGTTTTGGCACTAAGCATATCCGACACACAGATAGACGGACCCTCTTGATGTTGCTCTCCTGCTGACTCTCCAGAAACTCCAGTAGCTCTGCGCGGGTTCCGTTGTTCCAGATCAAGTATGGATTCTCTGAGTTACTGTTCAGGAGCTTCAGAACCTAAACATTCAGGTGTTACAGTGTCTGTGAATAGATACGTCTCTAACATAAAGGTTCATTTAAGACAAACAAACAAACATGCATGCATACATTAAATAGATGGATAACTAAATAAATAATTAGATCCCAAATTGGCACCCACCTCAGCTGGAGCACTATTGGCCAGCTTGCGGGAGATGTAGGGTGTCAGCATCGCTGACAGGCTTTTCCGGACATTGGGGTTTTCGGGTGGTGTTGTAGTGTTTCCCTCGAGCCCGTTCTGTTGGCCACCTTCTGTCTCCTCAGGCCCCGCCATGTTGCCGTAACCCCCAAGCCGAGCCAGGGCCACCAGGCTGAGTTTGGCCAGGCTGTTGGCCACCTCCTGCTGGTTGGTCTCCTGGCTAGCCTGCACCCCGCTCTCTTCAAGGGTGTAGTCGTAGTTGAAGAGTTGCGCAAGGAGGTGCCAGAGCACACCTGCATGGTACAGGTGGGTCTGCAGGAAGAAGTCCACCGCGAAGGAGCTTACACACTGTACCGCTAGAGACGAAACACGTGGCAGCACCTAAGAAGGAGAGGGTACAAAGAGTGGATTAAAATAACAGTGCAGGATAGGTGCCCCTCAGGACCATCGTTTGTGACCCCTCCTATACATTAATATTCTCATTCTCTGCTGCTGTGCCAAAGCCTCACTTTGCTGTAGAAAAGTATGTGGCAGACATCTCGAATGATGTTGGGCAGTTCGGTGATCTTCTCCCGGCACTCCTCAAACTGTGCTGCCACACTGTAGCACCTACAGATGTGCCCGCACACCTGTCACAAAAACAAAAATCCCACCATTATTGTGTCACCCATCATCATTGCACCAGTGCTTATGATCACCATTCCCACAGTGAGCTCTCGTACCTGTACTGCCATGTCCTCGGGTTTGCTGGAAGCAGTGAGCACAGCAACACAACGGGACAGAGCCTCCAACAGGATCTAAGACCAGAGCGTTTGTTTCACACATTAAAGCAACATATTTGTAATCTTCATCACAAAACATTATAAAGAAATAATTATAAGTACTACAAAATACAAAAAGGTACTGACTGTACCAGGATAATTCTATGTGATTAGTATTGTTCATGAGGGTGGTAGTAGCCTAGTGGGTAACACACTCGCCTATGAACCAGAAGACCCAGGTTCGAATCCCCCTTACTACCATTGTAACCCTGAGCAAGACACTTAACCCTAAGTTGCTCCAGGGAGACTGTCCCTGTAACTACTGATTGTAAGTCGCTCTGGATAAGGGCATCTGATAAATGCTGTAAATGTAAATGTAAGGACAAATTCTGGTTTACATCGAGGTTAATGAAAAGCTTGCCTCAATGCCACTCTCTCGCCTGAGCTCCTCTGCATTAAGGGCAGAGCAATTGACTGTGTGGAATGCCAGCTCAGTTGCTGCTGGCAACAAGGGTGAGGTCTTTGAGAAAAGCTGCTCGTCACCAGTCTCCATGGTAATAGTCTTGATCAGCATGGGATAGCCAGCATACTTGTATGGCTCAAGATCTGACAAGAAACAGACAAATTAATGGCAATATACATTTTAAGCATCTAAACATGTTCTAAATTAGCAACAGAACAGGCAAAAAAAGAATATATATTGAACAACAAAACAAGAGCATAAGAATTGTAGTATTCCAAGCAGAAAATGACCCGACAGAATGGTTGTGAGAGAACTGTTAATGGGGGTGGGGTTTGTCCACCAGGATGTGCAGACCTTGACGGTGTCTGTTGAACAGGATGCTCTGGGCTTTGAGAATGAGGATGATGTTCTCTGGGTCCGGCCCATCCACGATGCGTGCAGACTTGGTGCAGAGGAACTCATAGGCCTTATTCACCTTTTCAAACATGTCCTGAGACCAAGCAAAGTCAGACCCTTCAGAAGAGTTCATCACTCTTTCACATTTTCAAACAAAGACAAACATATACAGGCACAGACACATTAAAAGAAACACACCCTGCCCTCCGGGTTTTTATCCGGGTGAAATTTCTGTGCCAGACGGAAGTATGCCTTTCTGATCTTACTCTCTTCATGCCTGTGGATGGCAGTGACACATGATAATACAATCCAAAACACACAGTCATAAAAGCACCAAAAATGTTTTCATACAAAGGGAAATATTAAAACCAGAAGGAAAGACTATGTTGTGTATTATGGGTATACTCACTGGCCCTGTCCTGTGGGTAGGTTCAGCACATTGTACGCATCGTCCACAGACATGGAGGGCGGTTTCTTCTCCACCTCTTTCTTCCAGGCATCCAGAGTGTCCTTAAGCAACCTAACCTGTAGGGGGCAGAGGACACACACAAAATAAAAAATGTGTCCATTCTCAAGACAGCCCTTTCTGTTTCTTGTCACAATGCCTCACACACAGAGCACAAAAACACACACATACACACAGGGTGTGAGAGTGAATTACGTACAGGATCCCGTATGGGCCAGTTGGGGAAGCGTGTTGTGTCACACAGGTGCCGGAGGTAGTAGATATTGCAGAAGAGTTCACTCTCCAGCTGTGGGAAGCTGATGACAGGAATGGGGCAGTACTGGTACAGCGCTCGTGTGTTGCTCTGGAGACGAGGGGAGAAGTCGGCCAAGTGGGCAGCAATCTTCTCGATCATCATTCGTCTGAGGGTAACAGCATAAACATTCCAGACAAGAGTGATTTTAAGAAGATCTCACATCTAATCAAGAAATGACACATGGGCGCAAACACACCTCATCTCACTACTCCAGATGGCCTCGGGTGTGTCAAACTCCCCCAGGAAGATCTCTGAGAAGCGTTCAGGCTCGTAGTTCTCCAAATAACACACCATGGCTTCTGGTAGTACTGGGCCAAGGACACTCCGCTGCACAATGTCCTGGCCCTTAGCCTACATGTCAAGGGTGAGAGGTCAATAAAACCCCCAGCAAAAATCCTGCTGGCTGACAGATGAAGAGATCAGCTCACCTCCTCTGATTTGAAGGCCTGTTTTAAATGGGTGTATTTCAGGAACCTGCACAAAGTGATACAGAAAAAAACTGACTCAGCCACAAAGACTGTGCATATCCGAACTGAATGTCCCCAGAACACAGCATTTCAAAAAGGGATTCTGATATATGGTCTTAACTTGACAACATCTAAAATGAAGATAGGACAGAGTTAAACTGAAAAATTGCTTTGGAGTGAGGTGATGTATATGGTCTCACCGTGCAACAGGCAGCACATTGGAGCCTGTGTACATCATGATGAAGAAGAAGACCCCAGTGAGGTAGAGACGCTGAAGGTTGGGGTTGTCCTGCTTCACCAGGTACAACAGGTTTGCCACTTTCTCCACAAGGATTGGGTCAAAGGTCAGCAGAAGCTGGGGAGATCAGAGTAGTAATAAATCACTTTGGCTCTAATACAGTTTAATGGTATCTGTGTGTGTGTGTTTGGATCTCTGATAAAAACTATGTGTATGCAGAACAGTTTCACAATAAGACTCACTTGAACAATGTGAGGCAGGCACGTGTTATCACTGATGAGACGCTTAACTCTGGGCAATGGCCTGATGATTGCATTATCTGCATCCCTGCAAAAACAAGGGGTTAAAAATATGATGGGGCACTGGGTTGACCTAGTGGGTAATGGATCCGAAATCGGTAGCTTGCCGGTTCGAATCCCGAATGCCACACACTGCTCCCAGTGCACCTTTCATGGCTGCCCAAAAATCACCAAGGGTGATTAAAAGCAGAGGACACATTTAGTTGTGTCACCGTGTGCAATGCTGTGTTTCACAATGATAATCACCCCACTTTCAAGAGACAGAATAAGAGAAGGTTTATTTTATTTATGGAAATATAAAGACCACTGAACAGTGAGTAAATTGGATATTAAAGGTACTTGTAGCATAGTGGTCTACAAACCTACATTA
The DNA here is from genome assembly GCF_900700375.1 of Denticeps clupeoides. Taxonomy (NCBI): domain Eukaryota; kingdom Metazoa; phylum Chordata; class Actinopteri; order Clupeiformes; family Denticipitidae; genus Denticeps; species Denticeps clupeoides. The sequence continues at coordinate 28,996,769 of NC_041708.1, read as the reverse complement.
CCAGTCAAAAGTTGACACCTACTTATTTAGCTTTTTCCCCCTGACTTTTAAAGCCTAAAACTAAAGGCTCAACGAAACACACCGTACTGCACATCTGTAGTAAATAAAACAATATTAAATGGAGAACAGTGATACCTGCTGGGGAAGTAGGAGCACATAGTAATAAGCATGTTGAGGATGAGTGTGGCGAGGTCAGTTTCATTCATCACTGCCTGTCCAGTGGCCAGCAGGCACCACTTCAGCTGTGGGATGGCCTGCAGGGGACGCCAGCCATCCATGCCCTGCGCCCAGCAACGTGTTTTAGCTGTAAGAGTCCCGGTGCTCCAAAACTCCTGCATCTAAAGTACAAAAAGGAAAATGACCACACATACAAATCAAAACAAAGCAGCATGTGGTTGTTTCCTTGTGACCGGAAAATATTGAGAGTTAGGCCTATTTTTGGCTCAAAAAGTCCTGCTCCTTGCATTGACTGTCCATTGGCCATATCTGTGATAGATGTTCAGTACTGTCCACTCACCTCCTCAAAGCTGAAAGGGCCTCTTCTTTCCTTGTCCGCATTCCCAAAGTACCACTCTTTCTCACTTTCCCTCTTCATGTCAGGAGAAGCTTCTATCACATTACTCTATCAGAACAAGCACACACATACACACACACACACACACACACACACACACACACACACACACAGAGATTCAGACAAGAGCAAATAGCTCACCCTAACGCAAAAATGTGTTCTGAAGCATAGTGTAGCAAAACATATCTTCTACACACCTGTAAGGGAACAGTGGCTCGGCTGGTGTGCAATGTGCGAGTGTTAGCAGGTCCACAAAGATTCGTACGCCGTTTGAATCCATTATGTCCTTCACATTTTTCTATTGGTCAAAAAGGTGAAAGAAACTATTTCCCAAACTCTGAAAAGAATTTCCCTTTTGTCATTAGCATGTACTCAGGTGTGTGCTCACCTTGTTCAGAATGAGCTTGTTAAGGAAGAGGATGAGCCGGTCTCGCTCTAGTTTGTCAGTGCACTGAAATCAGATCAGAGGAGATGGGAAAGCAGACATTTAGATCTTCTCAGGATGCAGTCTTCACACATCTGCGTGAAAATTGTAATACACGAACCCGGTCCAACATGCCAACAATGTATTTGGTGTCAGTAAAAGGTCCGATCTCCTCACAGCACTTCCCGTAGACGATAGCCAGAGCCTGAAGACACAGGCACTTCATGTTGACTTTGGGAGTTAGCAGGAAACGGTGGTAAAGCTCATTAAAGAATTCATACCTGTGAGGGAAAAAATAAAAATAACCTACTTTACAATACATCGTGTACAATATATATTACACTTCCGTTCAAAGTTTCAATTGAGATTTGATAAATGGCTGTTAATGATGGAGTATCTGCAACAATGGAATGCTGTGTTCAGTAATACAAATCTGTCATTTTAAAGGGTTAACTGATTATTAGAGAAAAATCTATTATATTATTACAGCTATAAACTGTTGCTCTGGTAAACTAAGCCGTTTGTGAATAAGTCACTTACGATCTCTTGATGGCACCAGACTCTTCATTCTCATCCTCTTCTAGAAGAAGCCGGAGGTAGTAATCACCAATCTTTATCTCATCAGAAAGGCACTCGTATTTCACCTGCATTCAGTAACATTAAGAATGTTTGACACCACTGAATTGGGAGGGTGTGCATTTTTCGGGGAACTGTGCCCAAGAAACTGCACAACAATAAAATACAGTACAATAAAAAAAAGGCATCAGTTTCCTCTTTATTAAACCATTGAGACAGGCCTCACCTCAAACTCCTGGTGGTTCCAGGAGATAACAGTGGCGCTGCCAAGCTCACGGTCCACGGCAAATGCCCGCATCTCCCCCTCCAGAGCGTCTCGCAGCTCTTCACGAGTCCTCAGGTTCCAGATCAAGTTGGACCGTGCATGGTCTATCTGAAACCTGTGAAGCAGGAAGAAAAGAACAATAAGAACACAAAACACGAGACTGTAAGTAGCAGTGGAGGAATCCTTTCAGGAAAGTACTTCCAAGGCTTAACTGGTGCTACTCTACACATACTTGTAATAAAAAAGTTCCCAGTTTGCTTCAATCTTTATCCTCTGTCTCCTCTTCCGGAGGATCACTGGTTTTTGGTTGGGATTCTACAAAGAACAAAAGAGTTAAGTGAAGTAAAAGGACCTGTAAAAATGTTGTTTAAAGTATTCAAAATGATGACGTTTCTAACAATAAGTGTGTAAGTCCAAAACAAAAAAAATATGATTGAGGGAAAAAAAAAAAAAAAAATCACACACACACACACAAAAAAAAAAAAAAAAAAAAAAAAAAAAAAAAAACTTCACCCCATACAAAAAAAGACTGCTAAAAAGAAGGAGGGAGCTGTGTGATATCAGCTCAAAATGGACCAAATGCATGTGTGACAATTGGCACACACCAACCAATAAAATGAGTGTCAAATAATGAAATGCACACAGCACTAAAGAAGCCAAGGTCGTGAGTAATGATGTATAACAAACGATTGTGAACACACAGGGTGCAAAGACATCAGGACGACTCTGACCGTTTTTTGTTTTGTTTTGTTATTTTTACTCACCAGGTTATTCCTGTCCTGCTGCAATGATTGACAGCAGAACACAAATGAGATGGGGCGAGGGGAGAGACATGGGCAGAGACAACACAGAGAGATTATTGATCTTGATGGGAGAGGTCATGCTGCTCATTCATAGTGGAGAGGCAGTGCCTTCCGTTCAAACACAAAACGATTTTTTTTTCCCATTAAATAAAATAAAATAAAAAAAATAAAAAAAACAGAATGCACTCAGTTTTTAAGACCTCCAGTGACATTAAATTGTGAAAATAAGTGCAGCTGATTGGTAGAATAGCTGATTGGGGAAACCACAAGCCAATCACGTGTATCTGCTGTGCCATGCGCTTGGCAGATAGAGAAAGTGAAAATTAGTTTCAATGCCAGATTCACTTTGACTGCAGGTCCCTAAAATGAAGCTTTGACCAAAAGCAAAACAAGGAACTGAAGGCAATGGAAAATAAAAAAAAAACAAAAAAAAAAAAACATTCCACAAAGTTATAGATTACATGTGTGAAGGGAAAAAACAACAACAACTCAGTTGGTTATTTGTTCATTTGCCTTCATAATGAGCATAATTTGAATATTTAAATATATATTTACTGCACTTCGAAAGTCTCACATGAAGAAATGGCAAGTGTGTGACCTGGCAGTGTGTGAACCCGGCTGTTTAAAAGAATTCTCATTTAAGATGGCAGTAAATAAGAATAGACAGGAAGAAAAACATGGGATACAGTGAGAGAGAGAGAAGGCGAGCTGCATTGTTGCTGTCTGAGTGATCATTTTTATCTAAAGCACCGGGCAATTCCTGTTGTCCAAATCGCAAGATAAAAACAATTGAGAAGTCAGAACAATAAAAAAAATAAATTCTGAATAATAAATCATGAAATGAAGCAAATAGCTAGCGCAAGCTGGCCAGAATATGAAGGTTTTCCACCAATAGCAAAACCAGCACAGACAAACTGCTCACATTTTTTTCCTTCCTCCTCAAAGCAGTATCTGGACATTAACAGTTCACTGCAGTAGATGCAGGACCACAACCCACCAGAAGATGGCGAAAACATAACAAAAGCATGAAGCCGAGGCAGCCTTGTATTTGCACTCCAGATGCTGAAGTGTGAGAGCCAGGATGCTTACCTCCTTCTGAGCAATGCCCATCTTGTCCCTCCAGTGCATTAGGACGAGATCGGCCTTCTCCTTCGCAAATTTCTCCACTTCTTTGACAGCCTTGCCTGCTTTTCGCTGCCACTCTGATACCTTGTTGCGTCCATACTGATCCTAAAGAATGATATAAATGGCATATACAATGACACTTTACACTAGAGACAATATATAATATTTTTTTCAGTATGAATATTTGGCAGAAAAGGCCAATCAAAATTCAGTTTTTTAAGCAATCAAATCCCCAACTCCAGAGCTGCTTTGTCCATGTCCATCTCCACTTGACTCCAAAAGTACATCACCTAACAAAAGATGGATTGGGAAGTGAAGTGCGATGCATTACCGAAGCAATCTTGAGGTTGTCACGGACATGCATACGGTCTATGTCCTTTTCTGGCACAGCGTCAGTGCTGTCCAGGTATGCCAGCAAACCTGTTGGCTAAGATGGAAGAGAGTTTTAATTACCTCTACCATCCTATCCACGGAAAGAAACAGATTTCTGCACCAGATCCTGGACTGATAAGCACCACTACAGGACTGACAACATGGCGCTAGCGCTTACCAGTATTCTTTTGAGCAGATTCAAGGCCGTAGGGTTCTCAGCAGTCCACAGCCCCACCAGGTGACGACTCAACTGCCTACAACAATAGAAAGTCATGTGTGTTGTTGGTGTGGTCCAGTGTGCCTGCAGGAATATGTGTGCCTGTTTCTGTATTGTCCTGTACCGGTTGGTCAGCATCCTCTGATCTGAGCTGATTGTGAACATGGAGGTGTGAAGGTGTCTGGGCAGAGCCCCCTCACTCAGGGCAAGTTCTTGCATTTTTGTGGCAATCTCCTTATCTCCCTCCTGTCAATCCCAAACATATTGCAAAGCATTTGAATGGATGAATACATGCTAGGGCTACACAAAACATCATGTGATATTCAGACGGATCTAGGGTGTCCCATGCTTATTATACAAAACCCAGAAGATCTTTTAATTAAACTTGCTGTTAATGCAGCAGCTCTATATTCACTCACCTCAATAATAGCTTTCATGACCAGGCCTGCTCCCTTTACAACAGCCATGGATGTATGCTGCAAAACCACAAAAAATAAAACAAGTTTCTGCGTATGAAGCCACACAGTGAACACATAATTAACTAAAACTACAAATGAAACACACACACAGACACACCTGGAAGAGTTTAAAGAGTGTACGGCCATTGGAGGCAACCATCTCCAGCAGCATGTCGAACTGCTGACCTTCAGTGGTCTCACTGTAAGGTGCACAAAGGGCAAAGGTCAGGAAGTCCAGCAGAGAACTGATGACCAATGCACCTGTGCCATGTTCCTGAGAGTGGGACAGAAAGAGAAATAGAGAAGAAGAAGAAAAAAAAACACACACCTAAGCTCCCATATATACAATTGTCATTTCAAAGAGAAATGAGAACTCAGTCTCTCAAATAAAAAAAAAACCTTTATAAGAATGAATGTTTGTGTGAACAGTTTTCAGTAACTATACTCATTAGCACAAATATCACAGTCCACAGGATGCTCACCACATTGCTGACAAACTTTTCCAGTAGGTTTTCCAGAAACTTCTTGGAGGAGAGGAGGGAAGCTTTATTGAGCTGCTCTTGCCTAAGGTCATAGTCATCATGCATGGGCTGCAAGAGGGAACAGTGAAGAAACACAAGGGAAACAGAGACATGAACAATCATACTGCCTATACTGCCTTGTCTGGCAGATAAATCTTTTGTTTTTTTTATATCTCATCTTTGTTCTTCCAACGTATGCATTCATGCAAAACAGTAAGGGTTGTGTTTTAAAGTTAAAGTGTGGAACTTACACACATTAGTGCACAGAGCATATCTATGGCAGCGTGAGTCACCCCATTGTTGTTCCTCTTTAGAGCCTTCACTGTCTTCACACCCAACTTCTCCCGGAATCTGAAAAACAGGCAAGGACAGTTTGCGCACATGGGCATGTACACATAAAAGGAGGAAGAAGAGAGGAGAGGAAAAAAAAAAAAAAAAAAACCTGAATGGTAAAACAAAACATCAATGGATAGCTATCAACAAATGATTCAAGATCTGTGTGCAGACTGGGCCAAAGCCAGACTCTGTTAATATTTGTATGATGCTGCAGCTGCTGTATACAAATATGAAGGTCTGGACAGGAGGTACTGTCACTGCTCTTTCCCGGAGAGCACATGGATGGAAATACTCACTGCACGTGTCGGTGTAAGAGACAAAACAAATCAAATGTAAGAGGAGGAATATGAGGAAAGGACTTAATGATATAAAAAAGGATTTTAATTTAAAAGCTAATTAGTCATGAGGAGAGGCAAACTGACAAAATGTAATGGGCAGGAACATGTAGATGGCAGGGAAGATAAGATTGCTAGACGGGTTAAGACAGACAGGGCACAATGAGATGGACACTCATATTTACGTTCTGTGCTCAGGTCCAACCACCTGACCAGACCTTAGGATCACAAAGAATCTTTTTTACACAGCAGCCTTTATTCACATCAAAAACAGTCATACAGAGTTGAAGAATCGCTAATGATCAAAAGATAAAGAGAATGCGATAAGAGTGAGGAGCTGAGACCTGGGCAGCTGGGTGAAGGCCTGAAAGCCTGCTTTGGAAGCTACGAGGCGGCGGATGGCCTGGAAGTGGCTCTCAAGTTCAGCGTTAGAGCCAGGCAGCTCACACTCTTGCGACAGGAGGGCCAGGATGGCATTGTTGATCAGCTTCTCTTTGTTTTCTGAAAAAAGGCCCTGTGTTGTGTAGAGTAGCAAATGATCAAACAGATCAAGAAATTTTGGACCACATTTAATCCTATTCTCAATAGAATGTGTCATCACATCCAGACATACACAGGGGAAAAAAAACCCTTACATCTTGAGTGACAGCATGCAGCACACCACTGTAAGAGATGTTAGCGTTGAATCTGAACACAGCGTCCCCAAAGTTCCCATCTGAGGAGGACAAACACAAGAGCCCATGTTCAGCCAAGCTGACAGCGCTGGGATGAACAGCGATCTTGTCCACCAGCATCAAAATCAACCATGGCACCAGAGAGGATGTGATTGCCTTTCAGTACTGATGAGAGCTGGTCACATCATAACACTGAGCCTGCGTTTCAGAACCACTGAGTCAGATGATACATGGAGGTTTTTGAGGGGAATATATGTAAACTATATATTAAAAAGAAAATTTAAAGTATCATGCATTTGCATTATTATTTTGACCCACAGCATGGCACAAAAAATTGTCAATTAAAATATTGTACATAAAAAAAAAAAAAAAGGATTAGTTAAGGTCGAGTGGCTATTTTCACTGGTCTAGGGTCAATTTATTCATTTAGCATTTATGGTTGGCATAAAAAATGTGATAAATACTCACTTGGTGGAGCAGCCAGGAACCGGAGGTGCAGACTCTCTACTTCCTCATCCACTGGCATACTGAGCAGCCCCCAGCGATGCCCCCTCTGGGTGGGGGTCATTTTCACACAAATGTCCCGGTTCCCTGAGGCCCTCACTCCATCCAGCAGAGTAGCCATCAAGGAGTCCCTACAGACAGAAAAAGTGAAACAGGGTGAGAATCAGTAGCCTGTCAGGGCAAACTTTAAAAGTAGATAGGAATCATGCAATGAATAAGCAATGACCATTTACATTGTGCATGCGTGTGTGTGTGTGTGTGTGTGTGTGAGCACACCTTTCTGTGGAGCAGTATTTCCGAATATGGCCTCTGATGAACTCCACTGTAAACACTTGTGGGTTTTCTGCATCGCAGACTAATGCAAACACCTGCAGAGATTACAGTCCACATGCCTGTTAACCGATACCTCACTATAAAACCTAACATAATATCTGATGCCAAACCACAGATTATTCTCTGCACCATCAAAATGAACACAGTGCCTCAATGGGCAACACAAAATACAAAATGCTATTTAACATCTTGGGGGGAAAAAATGAGCAGAACAAGACCAAACTGGTGTCGTTTTCAAGATGAAACCCACCTCTTCAAAAGGCTTAACAGTCACTATGTTGTAGGACGCTGGGTCTCTCTCTACTAGACAGGTTTCTGTGAGGGCAAGGATCCTCTTTACAGGTTCCTGTGAAACACAAACATGACATCAGCCATATTCAAAACAAAGAAAATCAGACAAAACAACTCACTGGATGCCGAGGGCTGATCTTCTGCACTATGAACTCTGCCAGGGAGGTGATACAGTCGTCTGCGCCATACTTCCCCAGCCTCTCGGTCAAAAAGCCCTCGAACGTCAGCAGGTCCTTCCTCAGACGCAGAGTGATGCCGATGAAGTTCCCGGCATGTTCGATGGCACTGCGGATGATCTCCTCCCTGTGCTCTGACGCAAAAAGGTGCTGAGAGAGGGCGAAAGGGAAATTACCTAAACATGTCGGAGGTTCATAAGGTTAGATGATGAACATGCACAAATAAAAATTAAAAAAATCACCAGTCTGTTGAAGCCCCCGTAGAGAATACAAAATCCTCCCTGATAGTCCGAGACCTCGACGAAGCCCTCCACAGAACGGTAGTCATAGGAGCAGATGACGCGGTTGCTGAGTGTGTCAATCTGGTCAATACCTCCCGGCGTGACCTCCAAGGCCACAGTCTTCCGTGTGTCACTCCAGTGGTGCTTATAACAGTTGTACCTCTGTAGAAGAATAAAGAATCTGAGAAAGTACAACCGCCGCTTGTGTTTGTTTGATGATCAGGGTGGTGGTAACCTAGCGGTCCAAACAACATCAGTAAATCTTAGCATGAACCGCACCATTTAAAATCCTGCACAACACACTTAACCCTACGCTTATGAGTGTTGGATATTTGTTTTTATATATACCTTTTAAAACAACGTGTAAAATACATTTTTCATTACCACCTAATTGAGGTTAAGTGGGCAGCACAAACACAATTTGTTGTTAAATAGATGTTAATGTCCCCCCCAAAAAAAGAAGCTGTACAACCAAACAGACTCTACCCTAATTGCATTAGATTAATGGGGAGTTCGCCGGGTTTTTAAAGATGGAAAAAGGAAGTACCACAATAGACCGTGAGGAGTTTACAGCACACAGCAGCACTCAGTTATGAAGCGCTCAGGAAGTGGCATCGATCATCTACATCAGTTCAGGAGGTTTGTTTCCTCACTAACTGCTTCAGCGATATCTAACGGAGCTCCAAATCTGATTAAAACAGTCCTGGTTACTAATGACAGCATAAAGTTGACCTAAACAAGGCTAATTAAAAAGTGTTCCCTGCACAATAACTTCTTTTTTATTACCTAGGTTTGCTGTCATTGCTATCTTGTGGTAATGTACCTCTTCCTCTTTTTGGCTCAGGAAGTTGGTGTGTATTTAAAGGATTTATCATGTAATGACTGTGGGCTATTTCTCACATAACTGGTCAGCTTTTTATTGGCCTGAGAGGAAACAGGGAAAGGTGGTCAAATCATGCCCCATGCTGTTGTAGCCTGGCTTATTCAGGGACACTAAGCAAGGTGCTTCACACAAACTCAGTTCCTCACTTTCAAAAGGGACACACTAACATACACCAGCTCATTATACTCACCCTTCCTGTGATCTTGCCTTCTGAGAAGTCGGTCCGAAATCTCTGCAGAGGAAAGAGCGGAAGACAGGTTACAGCTGAAGACAAAGACGCCACTACACTGAGATCAGGCTTTTCACAACAGGGGGGAAGCCATGAAATATTGATGTGGTTCTATTAACTGCACTATAAACAGCACAGAGTGGTCCTGGAGGGGAAGAGAAGGGCATAGTACAGATGCTCAACAAAACGACTCATTAAGCAGTAGTGAACAGACAGTTTGCAATTACAGGACAATGCATTCATTTAAAAAAAAAAAAAAAAAGAATAATAATAATATATATACATCTCACACACACACACACACACACACACACACACAATGCTCTGGGTAGACATTAGGGTTGGATTTCCATGAATGAAACAAGTGAAATAAGGAGAAATGACTGACATCCTGTGCATCTCAGGTAGATATCCTCTTTGCACAATGAGTGTATGCATGCATGAGGATCGAAGTATAGCTTAGTGACCATTAAACAGTACTAACCTAAATACACAGGGCAGGTGAGACTGTTAATGGAGTCTGAAAATACATTTCCTTCTGCATGCGCAAATCAAGCTGCGCCTGTGGAGTTTCTAAATGACTAAATCTATGAAGCAAAAGGGTGTTTATGGGAGCATTTCTAAAAGTCCTCACCAGTGCCTCAGTGAGGAGCTCGGTCCGATGCTCCGTGGAAAACTTGAGCGTCTCAGACTTCTTGCCACTGCCTTTGCGGAATGTGAGGTTGAACTCGGTCCCCTGGCCTCGGCCCACAGGTGTGATACCACAAATGTCCCCATATGGCCACTGCACACAGGGACAATATTTACACAAATCTAAAGTCTGAAGTGGACTCATTTTCTAATTTATTTTATGTGCATACATGTTTACTTTATATATATTCATAATGTTAATGCATTATACCTTTATTAATTAATATTAGATTTTCACTGCCCTTCAACAGGTCTTCAGCACACAAAACAATATACCCTACAGTTTAAGTTTGTCACATGATCTCAACTTATGACACGAATGATAATACGTGAGTCACAATGTCCTTTTGTCTTTCAACCTCAATCCTTGTCACCATCTAATTCTCTATAGCGCACATACCTGATTGGTCACTTCTAATGTGGTGGGGTTGTATGTGGTGATGCCATGGGTACCAACTGAGAAGACTCTTTTGTACCTGAAACAAACAAATAAACAAAACAAACAAACAAATAAATAAATAAATACCACACCAGTCTTCTGCCATACACAATCACATGCAGAGTTGCTCTTCTGTTTAATAAAAAGTAAAACACGACCCTACAAAGAACCCCCTTATTGAATAGAAATGACAGGGAGTTTGTCTAACAGAACTTACATTTAAATTAAATGTAAATCAATTAAATGTAAACGTACCACACATATATACTTAGCCTCAGAATGGGGGAAGGCGTACTGTTTTTGCCCTTATTCATGGAATGTATGACTTCAGAGTTGTCTACACCAGACAGAGGCCCTGTCTGTCAATGGAGGCTCCATCTCAAACCAAAGAATTGGGGACTGTTTTCAGAGTCCGCACGCCCAAAATCCAGCCATCACTTAATTCTTTCAATCTTTCATTCTTTCAATCACACTTCTTTTCCCCAAACATACAAAGGCACCCAGACGTCCTGCAAAATGCTGAGGAATCACCATAGCAACCAATAAGCAGGAGATCTGTGGGACAACTACCAATAACAGCGTACCCACTGAGCTGTCAGTCAGTGGCACAGCAGCAAAGACATACAGTCCAGCAACCAGGCACAATGGGGAAAAAAAAGAAAAATTATACAAACACTATGATTTTGGAGCAAATGCAGGAAATAAAAAAAATCACACAAAGTTACAGGCAGAAAGTCAGATAAATTGGCCAACTGGCTGTTATGTAATAATACTGAATGCCCAGGCTGTTGCAAATTTTGGTGCAATGTGGTTGGTGGGTTGAAGTGATTCAGTGGGTGGGTCTGGATAAGCACAGGCCGGACTTATCCAGTATTGGCAACCCCAATGAGTATTGAGTATTGGCAACCCCAAAATTTCACTGGAGGAAAAATCTGAAAGCACAAGAAATCAACAATAAATCTCCCGATCAGGGTTATGCAGGGTGTTCATGCCTCCCGGAAGGATTCTGGATTTTTAAGCTTGACTGGCATTAGCCTGTCATGCAGTGTAAGAAGAACTGGGTTAATGGGGAAAATGAGATTTGCTCAGCATTTGCAATATTCAAAAAAGGCTTAGTAAGCAGAGGCACTGAGGCTTTGTGTTAGATGACATGGTTCTATCCAAACAAGTAAATACACAAAAATACATATCACTGAATGTTAACATATGTGTGTGTGATATATGTGCACACACATGCACATAAAAGGTTTATAAAAAAAAAAAAAAAAAAAAGCCTCGCTTTGAGTAATCCACAGGTGCTCTTTCTATATGAAAAGGTACAAAGACTACACGCAGCATAAAAATACCATCAAGAGAGTTAATCAACAACTCAAATCCACAAATCAACGCTCTCTTTTAAAATGCCATGAGATAGACAAAGAAGAGGCTAAAATAAAATCTTCTTGGTTTGTGTCAGTTAGGCTACAGTCTGGGTCTTATTCATAGAAAAGAAAAGCTTTTTGAAACCAACTTCTCTGTTTCCTGTCCAGCAGGAAAAGCACTTCACCCCGAGCCGCTCGGAATGATGAAACAGATCTTTAGCATTGTGCACATCCTGCATGCTTTTTTATCATTTGCACGTACTTGTGTGAACTACAAAACTCACACCCCCTCTGGTAGACAGGTCAACACTGAATCCAGCTAATTGCTCTGCTGCATAAGCCTTTGCAGGGGCAGAGTGTCACTCTCACCTGACGGTGCGATCGTCCTGTGCCTAAAGTCCACAGACGTGATAATCTCTGTCGTGCATAAACACTGGCTAATGCTCCACTGGCAGGTTTTCAGCCAAACCCACACTTTAGCTGGCGAGAGGAGAGAAGAGGAGGGGGGAAGAAATCACCTGACACTTTAGTGCGAGCAACACAACGGAGGTGAGTCCTAGCATACCAGTGAGGATACGACCAGCACGTTTGGCTGATTAATATTTATGCCGTGTTGATGCAGCCCAGGCTTGAATGTTGGGATTGTAATCATTTGGCATTTTTGTTCAAACCAATGTTCAGCAACCCTAATCTGATAAACGGCTAAAGTCTAAAAAAAGATACAGCTTGTTTCTTACAATCTAGTACTGAATTTGGACAAAAGCAACAAGTCAAACGTTTGACAAAGTCAGGTAAGAAACACACATACATATACAAAGATCGAAAATAATTGCTTTTGTAATTTTGATACACAGCAGGCACAGCACAGGGTGCACACAATAAAACGTGTCCTCTGCATTGAGCCAGTCATCCTTGGTGAGCAGTGTGCGGTCATGAAAGGCACCCGGGGAGCAGCGTGTGGGGACCTTGGCGGCTCGGAATTTGAACCCTCCGGTTACAAATCTGCTTCTTTAACTGCTAGGCCATCACTGGCATCATATGGGACTAGGCTAATAAATCTGCAAACCATGGATTAACTTTATTGTATTGAGGTTAGCTCCATGGCGTCACACTTCCAAGAAATGCGAGCGATCAGCCAGAAGATCCATTTGTGGAGCCATTTGTGTGGTCTGTGTTTACCATCTTAACTTGGTTTTACTTACCTTTCTCTCTGTGTATGGAGTTCAGTAACTTCCTGCGTCTGGAAAGCTCTAATGTCAAGCAGGTCTCAACTTATTATTTGTGCGCCCACACACGCACGCACACACACACTCCATATTTCCCTGTCAAAACCTGACCAAAACCACCAAATGCGAACATACCACAACAAAATTTAGATAAAGAGGGGCATATAAACCTTCATTTACGTAAAAAATATAAAATAACTGATAGTAGTTAAACTGATCCCCTCCCCCCACTGGGTTTTATGTCCACCCACTTCATTAAGGCAAGATAGGTCAATCAGATCAAACTGCTGCAGAAGTCTTTTGCCTACAAAAAGCACAAAGAATAAAATCAAAACTATCCAAAAAGCCGACATGTAAGCCCTTCACACCCAAAATATGGAATCCACTGTGACAAAGACATAAGAAATTATTTTTGTTTCAAGTGACATGCAGATTATGAGCAGTGCTTTTACGAACAAAACAATGCCACGCCTGTTAAGACACACTACAATTTAAATCTAATATTCCCCCCGTGCATGGGTCACAGGATCTCTTCCGATAAATAAAACACTGGTGGCAGGGCTGTGCAATATGGCATAAAAATTATATTGAGATATAAATTTAACCAATGACGGTAGGGCTGCACGATTTAGGGAAAAAGACATATTGCGATTATTGAGATCAATATTGCGATATGCAATTGCGATATGATAAAGGACACTTGCTTGTATATCAATGAAAAGTTGCATACTATTAGTGAAATGTTTAATTTCAAAGTGAAACATACAAACTACTTATAACAACCTGAAATGCCCAGTGCTTTCAAAATACAATATTCTACTAAATTAAATAATCACAAACAAAACTCTACATTACTGTCGAACGACAAACCCTGGTAAGGCTAAACAACTGTTTTGATTATATTTGGCCATTATAAAATCCCGTATTATAGTTCTTACGTTTAACCAAAACGTTGTTTGAAGGCTGACACAGGGATGCATAGCTTTGCTAGCTTAGCTAAGGTTAAGATTTGTAAACTGAGGTGAATTGCTTTAGGAAACAATTGTTTTGAAAAACGTTTCAGAAAAGTTAACTAAACAGTTAAGAACAGTCTAAATAGTTAATGCCTACGTTTAGCCAAAATGTTGTTTGGAGGCTGACTTGAACGCAGGAATGCATAGCTTTGCTATCTTAGCCTAGCTTAGCTAAGGTTAAGACTTATAAAACGGGATTTTAGAATGGCCAAATATATTCAAAACAATTGTCCAGCCTTACCTATGAAATGTAATGTGGTTTGGAGCATACAGCGGTTTGTACAGCCCCAAGCAGCACAAGGCATTTTTATGCAGTTCTCTCCATAGACATGTATATGCGTCACTCCACAGCACAGCCTATCGCAATATGGCGGCGACGTTGACGTACGATGCAGCTCGTCATGCCGCGTCTACCCATATGTCTCAGAATCGAAAGTCATGTGACCAAACACGTCACATCCGACTGAGGTGATACTTCAGTCAGCTCGCAAACTTTGAGAGAATGAGAGAATGGATCGGATATGTTGCCGATCCAATCCATATACTAATTATTTAAATCGCAGCTTTTTGCGTTCATGTAATCGCACAGACTGACATCGCGATTACGATTGCGATTAGATTAATCGTGCAGCACTAAATGACGGTAAACTGTATATATTGCGGTAGATAATTTGATAAGTAAATTTACAAATAAATAAGTTAATTCAACTACGTGCAGTCTGAGGTTCTGATACAGCTTCTCATCATTTTAAGCATATTGCAAATCATTAAAATCAAGGAATTCAGTCTATAAAACAAAGTGCAAGGTCATAAAAAAAAAAAACTAAGCCAGACTATGAATACAGCCTTAAAGGTCGACAGAGATGATTCTGCTACAGTAGCTGTGCTCTGAAATTGGTCTACTTCCTGAATCCTTTATCGTCTGTGAATCTTCACAATAGCACTTCAGAGCGAGACCTAACTAACTAATTAGACTGGGCAAAAGATCACATAAGGAAGTAAAAGGTTAAAACCAAAATTCAAGCCAGATTCAAGTAATGAACAATCTCCTCCGAACAGATGAAACACACCATCTTTAGACTGAAGTCTAAAGATGGTCTTCCAATCACAGCAGGAGGACCGATCCATCCCATCAGGCTACTGGCAGCAGCTGCACTCTGTTCTACCCCTTACTGTGATCTAAGCCGGAGGGCCGCCAGCCTTACCCAGACCACAGCCGACGCCAATGGAACTGGGGACATATGGCGGGACCTTGCTTCATTCCGATCCATTAGTTTTGTGTTGGACCAAATGTCATTTTCAATCATTTCAATAACAAATTAAGCTCCAGGTTCAGTGACTGTTTTGAAAAATAAATCCAATGAAATCATGAATTTGAGAAGTATTTGCATGGTAATGAATAAGCATGCTAAATACCCATCACAGTGAAAAGCATAGCATCTCTATTATGTGAAATATAATACTACAGTGCAGCATGTTCTGAGCTAATATCCCACTCCCAAATGAACACTGCATCCTTGCAAACCACAAGTCTGATCTTGACCCCCCCCCCACCTTAACCACACGGTCAGAAATCGAAGTATGACATTTGATAGCAGTTTTAAACAGGTTGACTTTATCATCAAGTTTTTACCAGCTTCAATTTTTGACTAAAGTCAAGATCTTGACCCACGGCAACCTGGAGAAAGCCATTCATGCTTTTTAATCGCTCTCAGCTCAACTACTGCAATGCTCTCTGAATTGGAATCAACCAAACATTATTAAATTGTCTACAACTTGTCTGCTGACAAACACCCGGAAGTACGGCCACATCACACCGTATTCACCAGTATTGTCTACACTGGCTCCAACTTCAGAGTCTCTTGTGACCAAAAAAAACACAGCCATGACACTATGTGGAGTTCCTTTTTTAGGGGAGGGGTAGGAAATTCTTTAGACCATTTCTTGCCACTGCAGGACATTGACAGGATAGGGGAACTCGTATTAATTTTAAATTATCTGACAACATTACAATTTAATAATAGGGGACCTTTAATGTGTAAACAATTATTTTAAAGTGCTTTATTTATTATTATTTATTATTTTAAAGTCTTTTGTTTTTTCTTAACACTGTTAAGCACTTTGGTCATGCTAGGTTGTTAAAATGTGCAATATATATATAAAACAAACAACAACATAGTTTCTTACTTTCCCCTCCAGGAGTGTTTGGTGGTGTAGAAACAGGCCAGGTCCTTGTTGTCTTTGAGGACATTCATCTTCTGACAGGGCCTGTAAAGGGGTAACAAGGTCAGGGTTAAATCCACAGTGAGGAGGAATGAAATACAACATGGACACAGGACACTTTTCGAGCTCAAGCTAATAAGAGAAAAAACATGTAATTCAATTTAATGCAATTTACAGAAGACAATACAGTGAATCAGTATTCAAATGACAAGATTCACGCCGGTTCATTTATATATATATATATATATATATATATATATATATATATATATATATATATAGAGAGAGAGAGAGAGAGAGAGAGAGAGAGAGAGAGAGTATAGCTTTAGTAGAGTTTATATAAACTTGTGTATTTTAGGATTTAAGTTTAATGATGCAGCCTGCTGCCCAGTGAATATACATTAAAATGTCAATGCTATAGGCACAAGCACAGCAGCTTCACACATTCCACACCACTTCTGCAAAATTGTCTTGATGACCATAGCCAGCCAGAGAGTGGGGAGAGTGAGAATTCCGACGAGGAAACAGGTTCCTTACCAGCCAGCCCAGATCCTGTAGGACCCTCTGCCAGACGGTCTGGTTCCAGGTCTACCCGCATTAGAAACCATCATTAATAGACAATGAACCTGCTGAAACTGTGGTCTCCGATGACGCACTGTGGCAGGGGGTCCAACAAGGTCCTCAGTTATCTGGTTAATTCAGGCCAAAAGGACAGAACTGTCCAATAGGATGCTACTAACCTTATCATTTACTGGATAGCCATGATGTCACGCTAATGGAGAAACCCTTTGCTGAATTCTCTTTTGAACCCTGGGGGGCAAATACTGAACTAACTTTAACTAGAGAACAGCCTCCAACACCAAAACTGATTACCAACTGATAATGATCAACTGAAAATGTGATCTTAACACACTCTAAACTCAAGGTAGTTAGAACTGTATTACAACATGTAGATGCTGGTGGTTGTAATGTTGCTTCATTTGTGCAGCTTCTAGTTTGACATAAAATGAACAGCCAGCCATTTATACAAAATGGAAAGTGGCTGTGAGCCATCATTATGCCATGCAGGAAACAGAATGAAAACCTGGTATATTTGTGTCTCTCTATGAATGAAGTGAAAGCGATACGAGGACCTTCACAGCTACGACTTTCAAGCACACTGATTCTAGGCAAAAAAAAAAAAAAAAAATGCTGATGCGTGAATGAATGGATGTTAAGGAGAAAAAAAGAAAGATGGCATATCTTGTTCTCTTAGAACTATGATCCGCACAAACATAGCACCTGCAAATGGCCAAGCCGGCGTCAGCACTATGTGGCACTGCTGGAAATGACTTGCTCCACTCTTCCTTCCTCTGACTGTCCTCCTACTGCAGAAAGGCCAACACAGCGACCAAAAGCACCATGCAAGCAGTCCAAGCATGCTCCTTGAAGGTCGGGTTCACAACGGTGGTCTCAGGCATGGGCTTCAGTTGGCACTAATAAAGAAAAGGCTCCAGGTCCTACAGTCATCCTGTGCTCAGACCAAATTCAGAGGATCCCCTGAGGCTGTATCAGTCAAATCATAGGCCATACGGTTTACTGACTACCGAGGGGAAAGCCAACTGGAATATACTTTTTTTTTTAAAGGCCTGGGGGTCACTTCACAAAGCAGTGAGAATTTATTACGCTGAAACAGGAGGGGAAGAGAAGAGAAGGTTGCCAAAATGTGGTCATGTGACAGCCTTTTCTAAGCTGAGCCTCTCTTTGCACAGATCAATAGCGTTGAGACTTTTACAAACCCTTTCTATTACACCCGAAGCCAAAGTGAGCTGTACAGTAGCAGAGGGGGAAAACCAAAACGGCTGACAAAGGGTGACAATGACTGAATAACCATTTATTTCAGTGCTGACAGTGCGCATTATTATAGTGCAGTTCAGTGCATAGATTTTCAATGACTGTAAAAGGCACATTTTTCCCCGCAGGTGGAATTTATGTGGGTGAATAGAAGTAGACCAGTTAGGAATGAAAAGTACACATGTATATTTTGAATATCAAACAGAGATTTGTGCTTGTGGCATGAATTTCATCTCTGTCATCAGAAAAGCAGGAGCGCAGACTAAGCAAAATTCTGTGATGTAACACAACTGAAACTACAACTAGACACTAGTTACCACAGCACACTAGAGGATCCAACTTAATTTCTGCACCGTACTTCTACCGTTGACTGCGTAGAAAGATCGGACCAGATTCATCAAAATATTGAAGAGCAAAACCACTTAGAGAAATGCCCAAGCTGCTTCTCTTGGAGGAGCTCTGGGAGAAAGAAGGCAGTCACATGACCTGTCATGCTGGAGGGCGGAGTTTAATGTGCAGAGTGTGCAAATGTGCTTAAAATGCATCTTCTGTCAGACACTCAAAAAACAATTATACAAAGTAATGTCTCAATGCACGCTGACAGCTTAACCTTAAGTGAACCTCCTGTCTGATAAAGTTGGACGTGGATGTCGTCTGTCAGTGACTAGCATGATGTTTGCAGGCCTCGGTCACAGTTCCCCAGGTAAAGAAGAGCTTTGACAGCCAATAGTAAGACCAGCTGGAATTATGGGCTGACTAAATACATATATTAATGATAATAATAAATACGGCGGACATTTAATTGATTTTCCAACTATCAAAGTAGTAAAGGTCATTAAAGGGGACCATGTGTATTTTTTAAAGAACTTTACATGAACATCTACACGTTGCCCCAAGTCATCAGGTGCGTTTTTATACTCTTATCTTTACAACTGTGCCTGAAAGCCGCGAAAGTCGACGTAATTTCTTTAAAGAGCACTAATCAGTACAGGAGCCGCGACAAAAGGCGCAGCGCCACGTCCTGTCAAATTCCACGCAAGGAGGACAACACACCCAACGCGCTCCTTCACGCCCGCTTTCCGCCCCACGACCTCCGATAAAAAGGAGTGCCGGATCCTCACCGGATCTTCCTCCGGACACTGGCGGGCTGGAGCGGTCCAGCGCCGGGCCAAGTCTGACCCAGGCTAGCGCATCCAATACATGCTGTTATATAGAGACACCGCCGAGCGTGTAGAGAAAATCAACACACACACACACACACACACACACACACACACACACACACACACACAGAGTCACACAAACGCTGCGGCCACACTGTGCGGCAGGAGACCGGGAGGCTAACGGCATCTGCTAGCGGGCACCAATCGGCCCAGGAATCCGTAGCATCCAGACGGGGCTATCTCAAATGGAGGGACCGTGCAATGGGAAGAGTGGGGCCGAGCAGCTCAGACTTTACCTTGACGCTCCGCTTCGAACGCAACCCTGTTCCTTCCCTCTGCCCCCGCCCTCCGATTTGCGTCGCCGGGGTTGTTCTGGTCGCCCTCCCCCGAACAGATGCTGCGGCTGGTCAGCTGCGCTACCTCCAGCAAGAAACTCAGGACGCTGCCATCTTCCTTTTGCCACAAGTGCAGCAGTGCGCATGCGCAGAGGCGCGGCCTGTCATGGGGATGTCAGCTGACAGCCTCGGCCGGAAAAGGCGACACTGGACTCGTGTGCCGTAGAGTCGTGTGCTCGTACGATACTGTGCACACATAATGGTTTTCTGAATACAACTTGTTTATTTCAGACGTTTATTTTCTTTTTCTTTTTTTTTTTAAGTTCAAACGAGTACGAAATATTTTGTTCATAAAGCTGGAAAGCGTGCAGGGCTGTTTCTCCGTAGAACTTATGTAGGGTTATTGCATTAATTCGCAACAAAATATGCCATAAAATACCTATAAGATCAGTGATGGCAGTATCCTGGGATTTGTGATATGTTTTCATTCATATTTTTACAAAGACTCGGTGTCTGAGAGCAAGAATGAATCAAAAAGCTGTTGTTCCAAAGAAAAGCAGAGTCCATGCTCATCGTTAAAATGAAGGATGGTGCAAGAACAACGGGAGCTTTCCAAAAACACATTTTCGTCGCACGTCCTATTCGCCATTCCTTTTCCGAACGGAAGACACTCGCGCCCCCCAACGGGAAAATCACAACATTGCTCATGCAACACGAACGATCAGAGAGAAAACGCACAAACTGCAGTTAGAGGTGTTCGTGCACCGATGACTCTCTCTTTTACAGTCAATACTATGCATAATTCAGAAAAAAATAATGACCCATTCGGCAGAACAAGGCGGCCTCTTACGTTATCATACAAGTATTTCAGTAAATTTTACCGGTGCACATCTACAAACAAAAAGAAGCAAGTGAAAAATGCAGTCAAACAGAGTTGATAATTTTAGTCCGCTGGTTATGTAGCTTTCTTCTCGTCTGGACCAATGTTCACCCTAACACCGACCCTGCGCTTTAACTGTGGTGCTGCGTTTGGTATAAGGGTATTTTGAAGTAGTAGACCAACCACGTAACCATGTTATTGCTGATGTTGCATGGACTCACCGCGACTGAAGGTACAGGGGAAACATGTTTGCTTCTGGGACAGGGCAGCCGATGTGCAGCGCAGCTTGGACACAGGGATCACGTTATGAAGCATCTGATCCAGGGGGGGCAACAGCACGCGCTGCCCGTTAGTCTAATTGAGTTACTGTCGGACTACGGCGGAGCAAAGAGGGAAGGCCGGAGTACAGGCTTTTTTCCTGGGATGATCCCAAAACAATATGGACTTTGAAATCCCTAAGGACTTTTTCAAGTGGCTCTGTCTGCTCCAGGAAAAAAAAACTTAGACCCCTGCCTGGCCGCCTGCATCACAAACTCCCTCAATGACAGTACGTTAGGCTAAAGAACATCACATCTGTGGTCAGCAGCACAGGAGCCCCGCGGGATGCTCCACTAGTCTGTGGTTGCCAGTGTCCTCTTCTTTGGTGTGGCATGCACCACAAAAGAAGGCCTCGTCCAGGCTGGAGAAGCTGATCATGAGGGTGGTTGGCATGAAGCTGGACTCGTTGTGGACAATTGCATGCACCCTCTGCACACTGGGTGGTAGTAGCCTAGTGGGTAAGACACTCGCCTGTGAACCAGGAGACCCAGGTTCAAATCCCACTTACTACCAATGTGTCCCTGAGCAAGACACTTAACCATGAGTGTCTCCAGGGAGACTGTCCCTGTAACTACTGAATGTAAGTCGCTCTGGATAAGGGCGTCTGATAAATGCTGTAATTGTAAATGTAAATTCCATGACACAATGCTCCTACTCAAATCCAAAACCAGAATAGACCTCAAAACTCCCTTGTCCCACACGCCATCGAACCGTTCAACTCAAGAGGACAAGAAGGAAAGAGGAGAAGCAGGGACAATTATCCAAACCAAACACAACTGGACAATTAAACATTATTTACTGTGCGACAGGACACGTGACTGTGAAATTAACACGTGGCACGATAATTTTTAGATTGTTCCCATCTTGTGGGGCAGTGGTGGCCTAGCGGTTTAGGAAGCGGCCCCGTAATCAGAAGGTTGCTGGTTCAAATCCCGATCCGCCAAGGTGCCACTGAGGTGCCACTGAGCACCGTCCCCACACACTGCTCCCCGAGCGCCTGTCATGGCTGCCCACTGCTCACTCAGGGTGATGGGTTAAATGGGTTAAATGAGGACAAATTTCACTGTGTGCACTGTGTGCTGTGCTGCTGTGTATCACATGTGACAATCACTTCACTTTCCCTATTTTTTTTTTTTTTTTTTAACTACCCCAAGAAGTCCTGCACTGGACCTCACTCGGCCACAGGGGGGCCGCCAGTCGTTAGTAACGCGGTGACGCTGTTCCGTTTCCAAGCACCCTCCATCCATCCCTAACAACACTTCTGCACATTTTGTCCAGCCTGCCCGACGCGCTTGAGCCGACCGACGTGCGTCAGTCAACAACAACCACAAAAATCAACATATTTTGCCGGCGAATCTTCTCTTGCTTCACGGGAATTAGCAGCTTTCGGAGGTCTGGCTGCAATGGTAAGTGGCTTAGCTCTCCGGCTAGTCCACCGGCGCTGTTAGCCGCAGGCTCTGGCGTGCCGGGGAGCTGCGGCTCTTCAGATGTGTTCGTTTTATCGAAGGCTAAAAATGTCGCTAACGAGCTAGTTTGCCTGTTGTTTGGTCCACAGCGCCTCCCGTTACTTCTTGGCTAACTGGATGCCCGAGACAGCTAGCTAAGGCCAGGCGTGTGAGCCTGGCGACTCTCCCGACGCGCCGGGAGTTTAGCGAAGAGCAATTTCAAATTTCACTCAGTGTGCGGTCACATTGTGACCTTGAGTTATTTCCCTCCAAAGTTACGCGTGGCTTATGAGCGCTCGTTACGCGCCGCTGCTGTTAATAATGGCAAATCCGCTCGAAACGTTTTTTTGTTTGTGTGTTTGACTGCACGTCAGGTCGAACTCCCTTCTCGTGGCGTTTCTGGCTGCGACGACGCCGTGCGCATTCTGAGCACAAGGCGGCGCTACAACACAAGCGGGTTTTTTTTGCGGCCACCCTTCATGATTCGATAGCAGGGGCCCCGGGGGTTGCTTAGCTTCCCCGTTTCGTTATTCGGGTAACTTGGCCCGGTCCACATCTTTGGCCGCCATCACATTTGTCATTTTAAGAATTTTAACGTGGACGGGATTTATCCGACTCACTTACAGGGTCAGTCCCCTACCCCCCCCCCCCCCCCCCCCCCCCCCCCAACCCCACAATATTCATTTTGAATTGATAGTTCTCCTTCTTAATTAGAACCTTTAAAGCAGAGTTAATTTGCTGCAATCTGTGTGCATGAAGATTTGTCTTCTTTATGATGTTGTCGTTTTTCAACAATACATAAAAAAAATCTAATATATTGATGTTCATTATCATATATTGAATCATATCTTCTGTATCTGAGTCACCATTACTTGCTTTTTTTTGGTAATCTATAGGCTGATTTTGGTTTTAATGAGCACCATCAGAATGAAGTCATCAATTACATGCGATTTGCACGTTCAAAGAGGGTCTTAAGCCTCAAGACGATTGACTCTTGCTTTCAAGACATGAAGGACAGTAGGTAAGTTTCTGTGATGTTTGCTCAGACAGCATTATCACGTGATACATATGCTACACATCATTCTTTACTGATGCTATTGATACACACGCTTGCTTTCTCATGTAGTTCTCAATTCTTACATTGCTCTTCTTCCATCCCTCAGGCTGGTGGAGGAGACTTTCACAGCGGATGAAGTGAGCGAGATGTTGGACGGACTGGCACTTGTAGTGCGAGGAGATGTGGAGATGGAGCTCATAAACACGGCCCACACCAACGTGCTGCTACTCAGGCAGCTTTTTTCACAGGCTGAGAAGTTCTACCTCAGGCTTCATACGGACATATCAGAGCTGGAGAACAGGTGGGTTTGTTTATCGAGTAGGCTGGAGGCATCGTCATTGTTCATTAAATGGCTTCTTCATGGTAAACACCTTCTAAACCTAATCTTAGACGGGATCAAAATAAACTTTGAAAGGTAGGTTTGTAGGCTAATGTTGTTAATGTAGGCTACTGCAGTTAAAACTTTTTTTTCACCAGGTTATCAGAATATAGCAGAGAACACTTATGAACATGAACTTATGACTGTCTGAAGTGATACAGCTGGAAGGACCTAGATCTCAGTTCTTATGTCAAGTGAGTGGGCTGTGAAAGCTTTTGCTCTTTGAAAGGCCTGGTGGCCATTACGAGCAATCTTGACTATTAGGTCAGAGTCTTTTCAAACTGTCTGGACTGCATCAGCACCAGTTCCCATCATATTGGTGCGCAGGTTAAGCCAAAGGCTCAGCCAGTACTCCTATATATTATGGAGGGACAAGTGTTACACAAGTGTTCTGATGGTGTAGGCATCTAATAAGACATGACCGTTTATTACAATTACTTGCACAAATGGTCTAAAATGCCTGTTTTTTGTGTTGCTTGATCAAGAGTAAGCAAAGAAAGATGATTGTGAAAAAATTGCAGTCAGTCATGCAGTCAGTCAATTAATCAGTTATGTTGTACTACAAGGTCTAAACTTGTTTACAAAAAGTTGGCCTGTCTTAGTCCTGGATAAACAACCCTGTACTGGGGTTGATCTCAACAAACAGCAAACCGAAAACTGAACTGTATTTGACCTTGGGAAAATGAAATGACGATAATGGAGGTTCAAAGGAGGGAAAACATCCACCTGGCCTGTTACACCCGCTTCTCTTTGCATCTGATGTTTATGCGGCTCTGTTCTCACCTACTTCAGAAAACTACATTACATACCACACCCCCTGGACCACCTCACTTCCCACTCACAAAAGCACGCCCTTTGCTGTGGGGACACGTGTGTCCTTGTAAACCACAGCTTTGTGTGTGTTAAACTACACTGTCTACATGGAGACAAACAGAAATCTTTTTATTTTCTCATGAAGAAAACGGTTAACTGCCAGAAGCTGCTTCCGCAATCTCCTCCATCACCACCACAACCCCCCGACTGCTTCTATGGACTTGAAGATTTGTCCTTTTCATGAACCTGCACCTGCTCACTAATTGCTCTCCACCGTCCTTCTCAGTGTTTTTTTTTTTTTTCAACTCCATTTGTAATACTTCATTCATTCTCAGTTAAAGAACAATAAACTGTACTTGTAAGGCCTAGATGACCCTCCATACAGGTTGAATAACCTAAACGGCAGAAACAGACCTCTTACATGTCCCTTATTACCATTTATTACAAGTTTGGTTATTTGTTCCTTAGTTCCTTTTTTTCCACATCTCTGTAGAGAACTTCTGGAGCAGGTGGCTGAATTTGAGAAGACAGACTTTAAGTCATCCCATAAGGTGAGTATCAATAATTAAAATATTCCACATTTTGATCATTTTAATTAATTAACAGTGTTTCTAACTCTGTTCAGTCCCCCGCTAAAGTAGTCTGTTTTACAACCTGATTGTTAAAACATAAAACATAATAAAGCAAACCTCAGGTCAGTTGAGCTGTAATAAAGGTACTTTTGTTTTCCAGGCAAACCAGGAATCTATCAAACCAAAATTAGCACCATTGAATGAAGGAGGAGTGTCTGAGCTCCTCAACAAGGTAATGCATTTGCATTTACATTTACATTTATGGCATTTATAAGACACCTTTATCCAGAATGACTTACAATCAGTAGGGGACATTCTCCCCTGGGGCAACTTAGGGTTAAATGTCTTGCTCAGGGACACAATAGTAGTAGTAAGTGGGATTTGAACCTGGGTCTTCTGGCTTATAGCCAATTTTGTTACCCACTAGGCTCACAGAGGGGGCAAGCACTTTTTCACACCACTGTAAATACTAAGCAGTGTTTAGTTCAGCTCCAGACCCATGCAGAATTAATACAATTTTTGTTTATGACCAGGAAATTGCAAGACTACAGGAGGAAAATGACAAGCTCAAAGCAAGACTGAGGACACTGGAATCACAGGTCTAATGGCGGGGTTTTGGGTCAGACATGCCAAGCATCATGTTCTTGAACTGTTGTACTATTTTGAGTTGTAGGCCTATTGATAGGCTAACATTAATTGTGTCTATCTGTGTGTTTCAGGCTCTGAGTGCTTTGGATGAGAGGTCCAAGGCTGAAAAAGCCCTGAGAGACCTACAAAAATGTCATGGAGAGCAGCAGGTATAGATATCACCTTCACAGCTAGAAGGCCACTTTTTAAACCGTCCTGGGAATCGTGAAAAACAGTGTTGTGGACGATTGAACTGTGTTATTGACGTTGTTTCACATGCCATGAACATGCTGATCATTATTATTATTACTACTACTACTACTACTTAATAGGCTTTGCTATGCGGGTAAATTCATTTCGACTACATCATAGTTTTGATGCCTTCAGTGAGAATCTAGCAATGTAAATGGTCATGATAAAAAAAGAAAACACATTGAATTAGAAGGTGCGTCCAATCTTTTGTCCTGTACTGTATGTCATCTAGAAAAAAAAAATCTTAAAAGGATATTAGATTTGGAGCACACATCATGAGTTCATATGGTTGCCCCTTTTTCTAGCTGGCCCAGCACACCCAGGAGGTCAGCAGCTTGGAGAACACCATGGCCACACTGCAGGCTGACTTTGAGAAGTCTCTGAGTGCGAACGCCGCATCTCAGAAAGATCTAAAGGACAACCTTGTGGTGGCCAAACACGATCTGCTGCGTGTACAGGAGCAACTTGCTTTGGCTGAGAAGGTTAGGAGATTCCAATCCAGCCTCCATTTTTTATTAAATATAACTGTAATGTAAATGTAAATGTTTCTAATCTGACATGATTGTATGGGTTAGCAAACCGCTGTTAACATAGTAAACATAGCTGAGTTGAGTTAATTCAGAGACACATTTTAAAAGTCTGTTATTAAATGAAATAGAAAGTGATTGTTTTTTTCATTGTGACACATAGCAAGCACAGCACACAGTGCACACAAGGAATTTTTTTACTCCATCACCTATTCCATCACCCTCTGAGGATTGGGAACATCCACCCTACCCTCGCCGCAGTCCTCCAGACTAAAGGGGCAGTGTTGGCCTTGTGGTTAAGGAAGAGCTCCCATAATCAGAAGGTTGGCGGTGCGAATCCCGGTCCGCCAAGGTGCCACTGAGGTGCCACTGAGCAAAGCACTGTCCCCACACACTACTCCCCGGGTGCCTGTCATGGCTGCCCACTGGGTTAAATGCAGAGGACAAATTTCACTGTGTGCTGCTGTGTATCACAAGTGACAAGCACTTCACTTTATTATTTATTATTGTGAGCAGTGTATGAGGATGTTACTTTGCTCATTGGTGCATTGAATGTTCGGGATTTGAGCATGCAACCTTCCGGTTAGTCCGTTTCTTTTCCCACTAGACCACCGTGGAGCAGGATGTATACATTTTGGTTTGACAATATGTGAGACCTGTTTTCAGTGAATCAGTGGCAAAATATTGTAGAAACCTGGTTGGTTCTATTTTCCCTCCGCAGGTCGCTCTGTCACACTTTAAAACCGATGTTTGTATTTCTTGTTTTAGGAGCTGGATAAGAAGTTTCAGCAGACTGCTGCCTACCGCAACATGAAAGATATCCTCACCAAGAAAAATGACCAAATCAAGGATCTCAGAAGACGCCTGCAGAAGTGGGTTGCAGCTGAGATGGATAGATGATGTACACTGAATTGTGTTCCACATTGATGTGAAAATTAAGCTTCTCAATCTTCTTTTTCCCCACAGGTATGAATCAGATGACTGAATGCTAAACGTCATTCATGAAAAACTCAAAGGCTGATTGAACAGACTGAAGAAGAATGCTGCCAGAGATGGTTGCACAGTTTCCTGTACTGAACTCTACATTCTTTCTTTGGGGACAGAATTAAAGAAGGGCTTTGGATTAAAAAAAAAAAAATCACACTTCTGCCTATATTAAACCTGAAGGGGGCACTTCTCTAGACCTTAGCAGCTGTTCCTAGATCTAGGAGCTGCTGAGCTTGGAAAAGTCCTCGCAAGAGAATCCTGGTACTACTGTTTATGTCTTGCCTCTGTGGATCTGCATTCTGTGCGTTTTCTCACCAGCACTTTGCAGTTATGGTTACTTTTGTGCTTTACCATGGGGATTCGGTTGGTTGAAATGGGAATGTTCTCTCCACATTATGTGCGCGTTTAGAAAATATGACAACAATCACGAACTTGTGTCTTTGGTCAAGGCAGTCTCTTTCTGGCTGTATTTAATCAACAAGCTCTTAATCTTTTAACTTGAGAAACACTAAGATGGAGCTGTGTCTTATCCGTTCACGTTGATAGTATAATGCTTTAGTATATTGGACACACTCCAAATGGGGAAATGTTTACATTCATGCATCAGTCATTATTATTTATGAGTGTGTATTATTCAAAATCATTATCACTCTAAATCAACAGATCAAATACATCAAAACCATGAATCCTTCCAAAGTCTTTCATTTATGGTTTTATTTATTGGAATATTTCACTAATAATTCTCAGCGCGCAAGAGCATTCTAAAACTGCTCAAGAGCGTATCTCAAACTGCTTTTTGACAGAGAAGTGAATAAAGATTACTTGTGTTTCTTCCCTAACTTTTACTGGGCATCGAAATCTTGTTTGTCACTTGATTGAAAATAGTACAGTGATATGGTTTTTAGTAAAGAGAGCTAACTCCAGCTGGCTTCCTGGGAAGTATCAGTGATAAGATAGCTTTGTGATGGCATGTTCTGTATAAAATTCTCACTGTTTGAATGGAAAAATTCAGCTCAATAATATCCTGTAGAAGGTGTGCCCTGCCCTTGTAATTGTAAGACTCTAAGCTTGTCCTATTTTTTGTGCTACAATAGATACATTAGTTAAAAGTGCTGATCATCGAGCATTTGTATGACTAGCACCTTAAATGACAGGGATGTCTACTGACGCTGGTGTACAATGGCTACTGGGAGTCTTGAAAAAGGGGGTGAAATGGGGAGTGGGTTTGTATCATTCCGAACAAAGAATTAGGGCAGGTGCAAGCTGTCAGTCATGCTTACAGTCTCTTCCTATTTTAAACTATGTTGATCAAAGAAACATGAAAACAATTTTGTCTCAGTGCCCTCTTATGGACTCAAAACTGAGTCCTGCAAATTCATATTTCCCCCTGTCAAACAACTAACCATGTTCAAGCATGGAAAAAAAAGAACCTTTCCAAAAAAAACTCTCAGACTCATGCAGGTTGACCAGAATGACCCCTAACCCTGCCCTCCAGGGGCACACAGAAAGGTTTGGTGGGCAGTCAGTATTTTTGGTGAAATATCCTGAGGTAAACCTACAGTAGTGTGTAAGTTGGTGTTTTTTTTTTGTCTGTGTGTCTGTGGGAAAACATCAGTGGGGAAAAAAAAGTACTCATCGGTCTTCCCAAAGATGTACATAATGTCCAAAAAACTGTGATACAGTTATAATGAAAGACATTATAAAAAAAAAAAAAAAAAGTCTTAACAAGTACACAAAACAGAAGTATGGAAATTACAGCTAGTGAAAGGCCAGTCCCAGCTTGAATTTTCTTTTATTTTTTTTGACATGTTTATTCTGTATTTGCAGGATAGATGTACAATGTACTTTCCAGAAATACAATCACTTTAAGGTATGGCGACATGAATTTCACTTCAAAATGCAAAAACAATACTTATAACAACTTATAAACAATAATCAACATTTAAACAATACCATAATACTATAATATGTAATTTAGAACAAACACACACACGCGAAAAAAGCTTTTTTAAGTTAGTTAAATGTCAAAGTGACGTTCATGTTAACTAGCATCACAAAAAGTGTCCCCAGATCCGATCCATACACTTACCCATCTCTCCTGCTTCCATCACAACTGAAAAACTTCCTGTTCAGTTGCTGTATAATATATATGTATTATTTTAGCATTCCTAACAATTTTAACTCCTTCTTGTCTAAAAAAAATATTATGCCTTTACTAAAAACCCTTTTCCTCTCTTGCGCCTGTTTTCTTTTTATTGTCCTTTTCTTGATGTTAACCACAGTACCTCTGTCAGTGCTATAATTCTGCATGTGTGTATGAACAAGAGCAAACGCAGCCTTCACCATGACTAATGTCATGTCCGCCACAGCAGCTGCAGGGGTACTTTAATGCTACGCTGTCTCTGGCCAACTTGAGAAAGTGTATATGAGTCTATGCATACACGTAAGGGAAGCACAAAGCAACGAGTTTCACACAGGAAGCCGGCAGGAGCACAGCTCTCACTGCACTGCTCAACATAACCTGGCATGTCAAACCCCTCCTCATCAGTTTGAAGGATAAAACCTAAAAAAAAAAAAAAAAAAAATCCCAGATGCATGAGGAATCTTTTCAAGAGTCCTGTCAGCACTGGCAGCATGAAGACAAACATTACGAATTGAAATAAATCTCAGTTCAGAGGCCAATGAAAAAAAAAAGAAAGAAAAAAAACAGGAAGTGGTTGGTTGGTGCCGTTAATTTCTTTGAGTCTGTAGCTCTATGTGGCATTGGCCAAAACCAGTTTCCCAGAATGCACATCGTTGGCTGGAAAAAGAGGGGTTTTCAATCTACAGGCAGTTGTAAAATAAAAAATAAACTGCTGACAAAGTTCCCATAACATTTGTTATACACTTGTACTGCAGAAAATGCAACATAACTGACCACTTCGTACGCTTCATCTAATAAGCGTCACTAATTTGGCACTGGACTATATTTCGCACTTTATTTTTCTGATGAAAGAAGAACAGCTTTGCATTGTAATGCATTTCTGTGACTCATACCTCTCCAGTAGCTGTTTCTTTTCTTGCAGAACCTAACCCTGGTGCACCAGAGTCTTAGAGCTGAAGCCCAGTTGGGTGCCAGCAATGCAAGGCTGCCAATCAGGCCCACATTCAGAGGCTGGTGGCCAGGACGGATCTCAGCAAGGCTTCTGAAATACCATGAATGTTTAATTTGGCATGCTTAGAAAGAAGCTTTAATGGCAAGAACTGCAGACTCTGGCTCAGATGAGTAACTGTTGCTACTCTTTAAAAGTTGGCAAAAAGGCCATGGTGTGTTTTCTCTTTTTGGAGATTCCCTTCAGAGCCGAGTGTCTGTGTACAGATACAGTCTCCTCACCGTCCCTCCACATCAAGAGAGAAGTCTGGTCACATCACTCACCAGCTTAGAATTCATGAGTAGAAAGCCTACCACAGTATCTTAAACCACATATGGTACCAATGCCATCTGTGGTGTGAATATGGACATCTATTCTTTTGATTTTGCAAAGACAAAGTGACACTTTTTTACCCATTTTCTGGACATTCTTGTGCTCCTCCTCGATAAAAGGAATTCAGGGTTGCCTTTTTGAGCTTTTGGGCATCAAAAGTGCTTTTGTTATATAAAATAACTATAGGCCTGCATATAAACTGACTGTCAGGAATCATGTCACCTTTGGCCTCACAAGAACTCAGTGTTCAGCTTTTCTCAGGGTATGTATGGTAAACAGTGAATGTTTCAGTTTGCTTGGTGTCTTTGGTTCATCTGCTTTAGCCAGTCAGCAGAATTGAATTGAGTCACTACAGGAACCAGACACGATAATGAAACAGCTTAACGCCAATATAACTGTTGAACGACATGGTTAGGGGACTTACAGTGTCTGAAAAGACTATTTTTTAAACTGATGTACTTACTAGAGTAACAATTACTGGTTAGAAATTTGGTTAGAAAACATAATTTTTTTCCTCACTGGCTCAATGGTTGTAAGTGGGATTCAAACCTGCCACTTAATTCTCATCTGGTTCATCACAATCATCACTGGACCACAGTGTTGCTTCTCACTCATAGGATTTCCATTCAGACGTTTACTGGAAAAAAGTGAAAGTGATTGTCATTTTGAAACATAACACAGTGAACATAACAAAATGTGTCCTCTGCATTTATCCCATCACCTTAGTGAGCAGTGAGCAGCCATGAAAGCAGCGCGTGGGGATGTTTCCTTATCCACTAGGCCAACTATTGAACTCTGTAGGGTCTGTAGTCTGGGAGGTATTTACTTGATCCCACTCTTCATCTCTCTTTTCTCACTCTCACTGGCAGCATGTATCAGGTTTAGGATTCTCTACTGGCTTTCAGAACAATTTTTCTCCCCTTCATCCAGTCAGCTGGTTCCAACTTGCCCATTCGGAACTTTCTTACTCATCTGATAGCCAGATACTCTCACTCACTTTCCACATTCTAGGAACTACTAGGAACAACCCAATTGTTCATCACTTTTTCCTTTTTTTCCTGATAGTATAGAATCTCTTTTGTTCTCCTTTTTTTTTTACAATGCTTCTTTATAATAGTTGAGGTATTACTTGTTTCATGCACAAGATAAAATGTGGAAGGATAAGTGCATGGATTGGATTACTATATTTAATGTTCTGTTAGCATTGTCAATCAACTTTAAGAAAAAAGGAAGCTTTGGGTTATGGGACATTTGTAAAACTTTCTCCCCTATACAGTATATTGTACGGTTTGTGTGTATTTAAGGTAAGAGTTGTGTCGTGTACATGATCCCATGCCTCATGACAGTGCAGGTGGCAAATAGAAAAGGTTCTCTCAGAACTCTATGTGGTTGTGATACTCTAACTGCCCCCCCCCCCCCCCCCCCCCCCCCCCCCCCCCATCTCGACCTTGCCTTCTCAGAGCAACTGATGTTTCTTAGATTTGGTCATGGCCCTGCTACTCACCATGGTTCAAACAGAGGAACGGAGAAATGGCAGCGTGGGTGACGTGCAGAAATCTCACACCTCACATCTGAAAGTTACAAATCAGATTTGGATACCGAAACCTTTCATAGCGGGGGCTCCCAGGTGAAATCGGTGAAGCAATGAGAATGAGATGCCACTTCTGAAAGACCCACTGAGAATGGAAAGTAAAATACAGTAAACCAAAAAAATCATAATAACAATGATAGTAAATATAGAAGTTTAAGCCTGTTTACTTCCCAAGAATCAGTCTTTACTGGGGAATTTTTAAATGCAGCATTAATGCCATGTGGTATGAAATCCCCACCAGTGTTTCTGTCCCCATGTCCCTTTCGGTTCGCTGTCTTTGTGAGATGCCACTCATATTTCTTTCTGTTTCCTTTCTCTACCCTGCTAAGGTGTAAACATTTACATTACATTTACATTTACATTTACATTTACATATTCACCTAGTCACTCTCAAGTTTGATGAACGTTCAGTTTAAAGTTTCTAAGGAAAGAACTAGTGCACGTTTTGTATAAAAACAAACCTCAAACCTGGAGAATTCCCTTGCAACATGCAAATCAAGAGGGGAAAAACAAAAAGAGTACAGTGAGAAGAGCATGAGTCAAATGTCAAGGATAAGCACAGGAGCCTTCTTCTTAACTTCACAGTGTTCTGTGGCCGTCTCAAATCACCTATAACAGAACTTATTTGCGCACTTTATGTTTTAAATGCCTGTAGCATTTGTGAATTATTGACTCCTTTCGGATAGCAAAAAGGTCGCTCTCGACGACTACCACTTAAACTGTCAAAAAAAAAAACCTTTCATCAGGTCCGTATAAGACACAAAATCAAAGCCATGTGTGCTACATGTCTGAAAGTCTTCTCAGTTACTTGGATGGATTATACAGATGACATGAAATTGGCACAAATCCATCTGTGAGGTTGTAGGACTTTATTTTTCTTTCAAATGTTACATTCAAAGGTTTGCAGGTGGTCTTTTGATCTGAACAGGTAACAAAGGTGTGAATTCATCTGTCACAAGGGGCAGGTGTGCAGCCCTCATGTTGGTCTACGACACACGAAGTGATACATTCACACGGGAGTCTGTCAGACATCATGTTTGGCAGAAGAGTTTTGGCTCCTCAAGTGGTCTCTTCAGTTTACAGCACGCTGTTTATGAGCTGTTGTTTAAGCCAAAACCCAGGAGTTTGTGGTTGGCGGTTGGTGATACGTTAGTTGTTTCAAAACTGTACTATTAGAAGAACACATTTCAGGCTTCCAAAGTGAATACCTAACACAGAACGTTTGGACTTCCTCCTTCAGATATAATTTTTAGGTTGTGGCCTTTACTGGGTGTTCAGAACAGTGTTTCAGGTTTTTGTCATTCCTGCAGCAACAGGAAGTGACATGTCATAGCAAGTGGCCCTTATTTTTTCAGTCCAACAAATTTTTTTAGTCATTCAGGTTAGCAATGCACATCATTTTCAAGCCAGAATAACTAGTGCTTTAAAAATACAAGAGAATAAGAGACTAAAATCACTAAATTTAAATTTTAAAAAATGTTACACAGTTCTCTGTTCAGTCAGGGTTTTTCCCTTTTGTTAAAATGATTACTTTAGGATCTAGGTTTTGCTTTTGTTTTTTCTTTTTGATGATAATGGTATGTAATCATTCAAGATATCATTCAAAGTAGTAGTAATCTTCTGCACGCAGTCATGGAAAGTAACCAAAAGCCCTTCTGAATCACTGAGAAGTGGAGAAATTCCCTTGGATATTCAGTTACTGTTACATTGCTTTTTCATTAAATAATTCATAATCTGCATTTTAAAAATGTATTACATTTAATACATTAAATGTATTAAAAAGTGCATAGAGATCCACTCTCCAAACATGAGAACTTAACTAGGACAGAGTTGGTTGTTTTGTGGAACTCATGTCATGTGATGCGGTCAGACTATAAGTATGCTGAACGCACCAAAATCAGCTTCACTCTTCAGACCAGACTTCAGGGGACTCCTCACCAAA
Source organism: Denticeps clupeoides (assembly GCF_900700375.1). NCBI lineage: Eukaryota > Metazoa > Chordata > Actinopteri > Clupeiformes > Denticipitidae > Denticeps > Denticeps clupeoides. Next base: position 28,962,255 of record NC_041708.1, on the reverse strand, counting down.
GACGAGTTTCCACTCCCTCCACCGCAGAGTAAGTGTGCCAGCAGTACCAACAGTCATATGCTTTTGTTTCAGGTTGAGTCATGTCAAAAACTGTGATTTCATGAATAATGTGTTTTAGAATGTCCTAAAATGAAAAATATTATTAATTGTGATTATTAAAAAAATCCTGTTATTGTGAAATATGCTGTTGTTAGAGAACAGCTACATTGTTTTAGTAGCATCAATAAAGGCTGATAAGAAGAATCCAGTTTCCCTTGGGGAATAAATGTACTTTTTCATTTTATCCAAAGAAATGACCACTATGGCAGATGACGATTATTCTTCCTCAACCACGGTAAGAAACTCACTAGTTCATTGGTTTTATGGTTACTAAGGTGAGTAGTGTCATGTGGTAGTCTAAAATTATGAACTACTGGGTTTATTAAAGCACAACTGCAACACGTGAAATTGTAGAATGAAGGTGTCACTTATTTTGTTGCAAGCACATAATTCAGTTTTGTGATGTATAACCTAAACATCACAGTTTCCATTGCGGACCGCAGGCTTTTATCGCACAGGAGAATCTGTGTCAGCGTATTACTGCCTGTATTTATATGTGCGGCATGAGCAGAGAGATGTCGCCCCCCGGGAACGCTTCATTTTGCCCCCCGTACAGCATTGTGAAGGCTGGTGAGAAGGATCGTGGGAGGATGTGGTGCCCTGGTGTGGTTTCCGCTCCAGAGACACAACACCTGCACCTGTGAGACACTTTCACAGTGTGAAATTTAGAGTGTCGGTGCCCCACAGTCTGATGTCACTGTCTAGGGGTCTAAGAAGCGTGACAAGGGTGCGGAGAGTAGGACGTCCACTGTTACACACAACCAAACAAAGCATGCAAACAGTGCTTTTATTTACAGCGAGCTAAGGTGTACAATTTAACAGCGGACTCAGCACAGCTAACCAACATCAACACAGTCTAAAGGAAGGGGTGGTCCGGCAGGGATAACTCAAACATGCACAAAAGTTAACAAAAAGGCCACATAAACACACAAAGCTAACAGGCTAACAACAAAGCAGACCCTGGGGACATCCAGAACACCATCTGAAGTCACTTTACAGGGAGTGCAGAATTGTTAGGCAAGTTGTATTTTTGAGGAATAATTTTATTATTGAACAACAACCATGTTCTCAATGAACCCAAAAACTCATTAATATCAAAGCTGAATGTTTTTGGAAGTAGTTTTGAGTTTGATTTTATTTTTAGCTATTTTAGGGGGATATCTGTGTGTGCAGGTGACAATTACTGTGCATAATTATTAGGCAACTTAACAAAAAACTAATATATACCCATTTCAATTATTTATTTTTACCAGTGAAACCAATATAACATCTCCACATTCACAAATATACATTTCTGACATTCAAAAACAAAACAAAAACAAATCAGCGACCAATATAGCCACCTTTCCTTGCAAGGACACTCAAAAGCCTGCCATCCATGGATTCTGTCAGTGTTTTGATCTGTTCACCATCAACATTGCGTGCAGCAGCAACCACAGCCTCCCAGACACTGTTCAGAGAGGTGTACTGTTTTCCCTCCTTGTAAATCTCACATTTGATGATGGACCACAGGTTCTCAATGGGGTTCAGTTCAGGTGAACAAGGAGGCCATGTCATTAGTTTTTCTTTTTATACCCTTTCTTGCCAGCCACGCTGTGGAGTACTTGGACGCGTGTGATGGAGCATTGTCCTGCATGAAAATCATGTTTTTCTTGAAGGATGCAGACTTCTTCCTGTACCACTGCTTGAAGAAGGTGCCTTCCAGAAACTGGCAGTAGGACTGGGAGTTGAGCTTGACTCCATCCTCAACCCGAAAAGGCCCCACAAGCTCATCTTTGATGATACCCGCCCAAACCAGTACTCCACCTCCACCTTGCTGGCGTCTGCCCTTTACCAATCTAGCCACGGGCCCATCAAGACTCACTCTCATTTCATCAGTCCATAAAACCTTAGAAAAATCAGTCTTGAGATATTTCTTGGCCCAGTCTTGACATTTCAGCTTGTGTGTCCAGTTCAGTGGTGGTCGTCTTTCAGCCTTTCTTACCTTGGCCATGTCTCTGAGTGTTGCACACCTTCACCTCCAGTGATGTTGCAGCTCTGAAATATGGCCAAACTTGTGGCAAGTGGCATCTTGGCAGCTGCACGCTTGACTTTTCTCAGTTCATGGGCAGTTATTTTGCGCCTTGGTTTTTCCACAAGCTTCTTGCGACCCTGTTGACTATTTTGAATGAAACGCTTGACTGTTCGATGATCACGCTTCAGAAGCTTTGCAATTTTAAGAGTGCTGCATCCCTCTGCAAGATATCTCACTATTTTTTACTTTTCTGAGCCTGTCAAGTCCTTCTTTTGACCCATTTTGCCAAAGGAAAGGAAGTTGCCTAATAATTATGCACACCTGATATAGGGTGTTGATGTCATTAGACCACACCCCTTCTCATTACAGAGATGCACATCACCTAATATGCTTAATTGGTAGTAGGCTTTCGAGCCTATACAGCTTGGAGTAAGACAACATGCATGAAGAGGATGATGTGGACAAAATACTCATTTGCCTAATAATTCTGCACTCCCTGTATATATGTGGAGGTGACCAATATGCAGATTTTATGAGAATGAAAGGAAAACCATTCAGGTTTTAAAGATCAGAATAACTCTTCAGCCTTGTTCCTGGACCTGGTTCCCAGGTTCTTGCCATAGCTTAGAATCTGTTGACTGTTAATAACCCATTGATGCATGTGGCAGAATCGCAGAACAAAAGGTTATGGTGAATAATGGCTGGAAGAACTCTGGGAGACATAAACACAACATCTGTATGTGCTTTCTGTTTTACAGGATGCTAATAACTACAGCGACTACCCTGATGCTGACTTCCCAGGCTTCCTGTGCAATAAAGACTCAGTGCGGGAGTTCCGCCGGTCCTACGAGCCCCCGCTCTACTGGATCATCTTTGTGTTGGGGGCAGTTGGCAATCTGCTTGTGGTTTGGATTTATATGACCGTCCGCAACCGCCTGAAAACCATGACGGACATGTACCTGCTGAACCTGACCGTGGCTGACCTACTCTTCCTTTGCACCCTGCCCTTCTGGGCCACTGACAGCAGTCAGAACTGGGTCTTTGGCCAGGCCATTTGCAAGTCCGTGTCTGCCCTCTACAAGATCAACTTCTTTGCTTGCATGCTCCTGCTCACCTGCATCAGCATTGACCGCTACGTGGCAATAGTGAGGGTCACAGAGGCCTACAACCAGACAAGGAGGGCCAGGCTTCAGACCAGCAAGATGGCCTGCTGTGCTGTATGGTTGGCCTCCTGCATCCTGGCTCTGCCTGAGTTTATCTTCGCCCAGGTAAAGGACGACTCCTGTAAGCTGGTTTACTGGCAGAACACCAACAATCAAACCAAAGTGCTGGTGCTGTCGCTGCAGATCTGCATAGGCTTTTGTGTGCCTCTGCTGGTCATGGCCTGCTGCTATTCTGTTATCATCCGCAATTTGCTCCAGGCGCGGAGTTTTGAGAAGCACAAAGCCCTGCGGGTGATCTTTGCCGTGGTGGCGGTATTTATCCTGTCCCAACTGCCATACAGTGTTCACTTAGTCTTGGAGGCGGTGCAGGCAAACAACCACACCATGACGGACTGTGAGCAGCTACAGAGCTTCGACATCACAGGCCAGGTGGTCAAGAGTCTGGCCTACACCCACTGCTGCCTCAACCCGTTCCTCTATGTCTTCATTGGTGTGCGCTTCCGGAATGATCTGCTGAAAGCACTGCATCGGATCACTTGTAGGCCGACACCCGCAACGTCCAAGCGACCATCTGTCCTGTCTGATACAGACACCACTCCAGCGTTCTCTTTTTAACTTTGATTCTATAGACACCAGACCATGCTGTTCAGTCAAGTCTCCAAAATCTCATCGCTATGATAGAATGCATTCCATTTTATCAGATCTGTCGAAAGACGCACTTAACACGTCAACAGTCTTCTTTTATACCTGTGATACATTAGATTGTATTACAGGTCTGCAATGCGTCAAACAAACTGTCAGAGATACAGGAATTAACTGTGAAGTTAAGTGTGACAAAATGAATTGTACAAATGTAGATAAATATATATATATATATTGCATGAAAAACTATGCAACAGGTTTACACAGCAACTTTTTTTGTTCATTGTTGTTTACATGACATGAAATGCATTAAATATAAAATGTAAGAACAATTTGTTTTTAATAAATAAAATTCATGTTTTTGTTTTTCTTACTTTGTTTCTGTCTGTCTCTCAATATGCCAAAATATATGCCTGAATATAACCAAAATCGAAATATAGCTTCATAGGTTTTATAACAACTCTTGATGAAAAAAGCTAATAAAGAATCAAGTTTAAGGTTCATGCAGCAGATCACAGTGTGAGTTCATGCTGCTTGATGACAGGAAATCCAGTACAAATAGGGTTAAACAAGTCAGTCAAAACAAAGTACACATATGTGTGGTCGCAGCACGGCAGAATTTTCAACGTATTTTCTGTGGTTGGAGCATGTGGCTGGTGAATGTGGATGAAGTCCTCTCGCTATGACTGACTGTGAGAAGAAAAATCATGCCATACTGTGTTACACTCCTGCATCATGCATCCTGGCTATCACAGATTCCGTTGTCTATGGATGACTCTGCAGTTTCTGCTGTATTAGAGACTGTGCATCCTTGAGGTGATTAACTTTGCAAGTGTTAAATTGCTTACTTGTCCTATGCTACTTGTGCCTAAGACCAGGCTAAATTTGCAATGCACATATAGAGCAAATATTACTAATAAAAAAAGGAGGGCCAGGCTTCAGACCAGCAAGATGGCCTGCTGTGCTGTATGGTTGGCCTCCTGCATCCTGGCTCTGCCTGAGTTTATCTTCGCCCAGGTAAAGGACGACCCCTGTAAACTGGTTTACTGGCAGAACACCAACAATCAAACCAAAGTGCTGGTGCTGCAGATCTGCATAGGCTTTTGTGTGCCTCTGCTGGTCATGGCCTGCTGCTATTCTGTTATCATCCGCAATTTGCTCCAGGCGCGGAGCTTTGAGAAGCACAAAGCCCTGCGGGTGATCTTTGCCGTGGTGGCGGTATTTATCCTGTCCCAACTGCCATACAGGGCTCACTTAGTCTTGGAGGCGGTGCAGGCAAACAACCACACCATGACGGACTGTGAGCAGCTACAGAGCTTCGACATCACAGGCCAGGTGGTCAAGAGTCTGGCCTACACCCACTGCTGTCTCAACCCATTCCTCTATGTCTTCATTGGTGTGCGCTTCCGGAATGATCTGCTGAAAGCACTGCATCGGATCACTTGTAGGCCGACACCCGCAACGTCCAAGCGACCATCTGTCCTGTCTGATACAGACACCACTCGAGCGTTCTTTTTTTAACTTTGATTCTATAGACACCAGACCATGCTGTTGAGTCAAATCTCCAAAATCTCATCGCTATGATAGAATGCATTCCATTTTATCAGATCTGTCGAAAGACGCACTTAACACGTCAACAGTCTTCTTTTATACCTGTGATACATTAGATTGTATTACAGGTCTGCAATGCGTCAAACAAAAATAAATATATATATATATATTGCATGAAAAACTATGCAACAGGTTTACACAGCAACTTTTTCATTGTTGTTTACATGACATGAAATGCATTAAATATAAAATGTAAGAACAATTTGTTTTTAATAAATAAAATTCATGTTTTTGTTTTTCTTACTTTGTTTCTGTTTGTCTCTCAATATGCCAAAATATATGCCTGAATATAACCAAAATCGAAATATAGCTTCATAGGTTTTATAACAACTCTTGATGAAAAAGGCTAATAAAGAATCAAGTTTAAGGGTGATATGACAACTCCCCTCAGCAAAACCTCTCAATACAAATTGAATCGCTACTGTTAACACCCACGGCATCTGCAAAAAGCTTTGGAGTTTGGATTGATGACAAACTGAGTCTGAACCATCATATTGCTGCAATCTCCAGATCCTGCAGGTTCACTCTCTACAACTTTCGCAATATTAGGCCTTTTCTTTCACAACAGGCTACGCAGCTCCTCGTCCAGGCAATGGTCATCTCTAAACTCGACTATTGTAACTCTCTCCTGGCTGGAACCTCTGCAGTCACCATAAAACCCCTCCAGATGGTCCAAAATGTGGCCTCCCGTCTCATCTTCAATCAGCCGAAACACACCCATGTCACGCCTCTTGTCACCTCTCTCCACTGGCTCCCGGTAGTTGCTTGCATTGAGCTTGCCTATCGGGCTGTAAATTTGAAGTGCACCCTCTTACATTAACACGCTATTAGTTAGCTACACTCCTGCACGCCCTTTCAGATCTGCAAATGAAATGAGACTGAAAATTCCCTTTTCACGGGGTCTCCGATCCCAATCAACTGTATTCTCCTTTGTTGTGCCTGAGTGGTGGAACAACTTGCCCTGCTCCATTCGTCTAGCCGAGACTACTACCACCTTTAAGAAGCAGTTGAAAATCCACTAGTTTAAAAGGTATTTCAGAAGAGTCTAACACTTACACACGCACATGCACACACACTGCACTCAATAATTCCCTAGCATGTTCTTTTCCTGACAAGTTAGGCCTTATCAGGGCTCTTAGTTTTGTAACTCAAAATCTATAGAAACCTGAAAGAGAATTGCTGGTGTCTTCCTCTTGTAAATCGCTTTGGATAAAAGTAAAGTGATAAGAGTTCATGCAGCAGATCACAGTGTGAGTTCATGCTGCTTGATGACAGGAAATCCAGTACAAATAGAGTTAAACAAGTCAGTCAAAACAAAGTACACATATGTGTGGTTGCAACACGGCAGAATTTTCAACGTATTTTCTGTGGTTGGAGCATGTGGCTGGTGAATGTGGATAAAGTCCTCTCACTATGACTGACTGTGAGAAAACAAATCATGGCAGACTGTGTTACACTCCTGCATCATGCATCCTGGCTATCACAGATTCCGTTGTCTATGGATGACTCTGCAGTTTCTGCTGTATTAGAGACTGTGCATCCTTGAGGTGATTAACTTTGCAAGTGTTAAATTGCTTACTTGTCCTATGCTACTTGTGCATAAGACCAGGCTAACTTTGCAATGCAGATATGTAGCAAATATTACTAACTGGTATAACTCTGAAAAACAGACAGTCTTTTGAAGTGAAGTGAGTGTCATTGTGATACACTACAGCACAGTACACTGTGACACAACGAGATTTGTCCTCTGCTTTTAACCCACCCTGCAGTGGGTAGCCATGACAGGTGCCCAGGGAGTAGTGTGTGGGGACGGTGCTTTGCTCAGTGGCATCTTGGCTGATCAGGATTACGAGGCCGCTTCCTTAACCACTAGGCCACATTGTAGTTTTAAAATGACCTTCATTTGTTCAATGTGTGTTCGATATGTGCATAGATTTCACACTGTGTGGCAGGGAAACTTGTGGTGTACCTAAGCGTTCCTGTTGTTCCACCGTTCAGCATAAAAACATGCACTAGAAGCCTCTGTTTATGAGGTTTTAAGCACACTACTGTACATGAGATGCTCAGGTGAGATCGCAGCCACAACCATGTTCTCTTTTTTTCCCCTCCCTTCGTGTCTTGCAGTTACAGTCACGACAGGAAGCTGGCAGCCGAGAAAACAACTCTCTCCATGCAAAACTGAGACCATGTGCTTTTTTTTGGGGTTTTATTTCACACGCTGTTACTTCACCACATTTGAATCATGGCAAAGAGATTATATCTTTCATTTGACTCAATTAATGAATTTTGGAAGAACAAATGTTATCAATAGGTCAGGTCTCTTCATGATAGCCTGATGAGTGATCTGAAGATGCACATCTACACAGTTTTATCATTCCCTCCAAAGCCATGTACACTAACTGCCTTTAAAACAGCCAGGGTTCTTTAAATCCTAAAGAAACCCACCGCTGATCCTACAGATATCAAAAATTACAGACCAGTTTCTCTCCTCTCATTTTTTTCTAAAATCCTTGAGCAATGTGTCTACAATCAGCTATCACTTGATCTGTCACAGAACAACATCCTGGATCCTAACCAGTCTGGCTTCAGAACAGCTCATTCTACTGAGACGGCCTTTCTGGCTGTTTCTGTTCTCTGCTACATTCCCTCCACTGGCTCCCAGTAGCTGCACACATCACATTCAAAATACTGATGCTGGCCTACAAAGCCAAACATGGAGAAGATCCATCCTACCTCACAGCCCTTATTACACCTCGCACTGCACCTCGTATACTCCGAGCCTCCAGTACTGCTCGCCTGGTCCCTCCATCTCTGAAGGTACGAGGAAAACACTCATCTAGACTCTTCTCTGTCTTGGCCCCTCGGTGGTCAAATGAACTTCCCCTTGAGGTCAGAACGGCTCAGTCACTGAGTATTTTCAAACGGCAGCTTAAGACCTTCCTCTTTAGAGAATATTTAGATTAACTTGTAACCTTCTTATTGTCTGACTTATGTTTAGAAACTACAACATAGTGAATAAAAAGATTGTATTCATAGTTGGGGGTCCTAGTGAATCAGAATTGATCACGTTATCAATGGTAACATGGAAGCACGTTGTAAGTCACTCTGGATAAGGGCATCTGCCAAATGCCTTAAATGTAAATGTAAATATAAATGAATTAGCGTGAATGAAGGGTGTGTGCGTGGTCCAATATTAAAGATTCAAGATTGGTTTATTGTCAGTACAACAGTATACACAGTATACCTTGTATTGAAATAATGTTTCACACAGACCCCGCCATAATTCAATCATAAAAGAAAGAAAATATATATGTATATATACACTAAACTATACAGACGAAAACTTAAATACTGTACAGAGAAAAGTAAAACTTTTCTGTACAATGAACAGGACAAACAGGACATAACTGGACAACATAATGTAGGATGCATGTAAGTGGATATGTTGGATATTTCAAACAGGACAAACATATGCAAAAGGTGCAGAAATGTGCAAAAAGAGCAGAGATGTGCAAAACAAATTTAGATGTCCAAAATGGTCAGTATGTTATCAGGTGCAGGTCAGTATGTTATCAGGTGCTCCCTGTGGTGAGTCCCAGCCCTGTGCCCAGTGTCCCAGGATGGGCTCCGGGAGTTGTGACAAGAAGGTTAAATAATGTGAATTAGTGAGTGAGTGAGTAGAAACTCAATATAATTTCTCTGGTATTTGGACAAAACAAGGTTCATAGACACAAGCACGAGTGCATTTTCACTTCCAGGTAGTTTACTCACTTGGTTTCTGTAAGTTATTTTAAGATGTGGAAACATAAACGTTAGAGCACAGACACTGTGGTTTATGAAGCAGACAAGTCTACACCTTCCCTGTGCCATCAATGTGTTGCCAAGTTTGTTCCAGACTTCTGTTACCGTAGGCCTCACTGCAAGAAGGAAACATCATTTATCAAAATCCTGCATTGGACACCAAACTTGATTTAGTGTTTGATTTGTTGATCATGTCTGTGGTCTGTTCAGCACAAAACACGTGCTTGCGCATTGCTGCCGTGTTTTCACTTTACCACCTAGGGGTAGAAATGACGCATGTTTGGCGTCATCTCAGGTGCTGCCTGAGGCCTCGATCCCCCTTCATGTGGTCGGTTTCAACTGCGCTTTGCATCGCTCTTGTTCACACTCACAACACAGGCAGCCTGCCACAGCCTATCACCAGTCCTACTTAACAGATGTGGGCAGGACTGAAACAAGGATAGTTATACTGTAACAAGTTTGCTTTCATGTGCATTAATGTGCACCGTGAGAATCAGAGCACTGAAAGTACTAAGGCCATAGTCATTTCTACTCCACTCCACTCACCTTACAGAGAAATGCAAGGACAAAATGTACCACATGATGGCGACTGTAGCCTGCTGCAACCACCACCTGGCAGCAGCTTTAGAAAGCAAAGATAGTTGGCTAGTGCCCCCCAGTGGATGCAATGAGTTGTAAAATATTTTAGCATTCAAAATGTAGTCTGTAAAAGAAGAAAAAAAAAAAACACACACACACACACACACACACAGATTTAGATTACTGGTCACCCCACACTCTGAAGGTCACAAGGAAGCATCCCTGCTAAAATGGCATAATGCCTTAAGAAACAGGGTTTAGGAGAGAGAACTGGATTCCTCATAAGTAGAACAGCACCTGCATCTTTAGACACACCATCGATCTCTGTTCTCCCTGGAGTTAAGTTGTGCAACTCAAGTGAATGCATGCATGATTCTGCTATTGCACAACTCTGTTTTTGTCTATCCACTTTTCATGTTGCATTACTTACTGTATGCAGCAGAGTTTACACAGCTCCAGATATCATATACCTCGGCCACAACCATTTTCTCAAATCTCCCAACATCTGTCCATCTCTTCCCCTTAGTGTCTTTTTCAAGGCATGAGAGACGTTTCCATTTCATCTTGTCATTTCCAAGTCTGTCTGTGTGTGTGTGTGTGTGTGTGTGTGTGTGTGTGTGTGTGTGTGTGTTACCTGCACAGTGATAAGTGTGTGACTGGCTGCCAGTACCATTTGTCACTGTCTGCCTTTGAGCGACACACACACATAGATTGACAGCAATGATGGGAAGAACATCCCTCATTGTAAATGAGAGCAGGAGAGAGAAAAAAGGAATGCTACAGAAAAATAAAACCCACCAACTGCCTGCACATCATATAGTGTGTTCTGCAAACAATTTTAAAAGTTTCAAAAGAAAACTGAATGTGTTGTTCATGATAACATGATATGCAATAAATCTTTTCACATCCACGGATGCACCATTCACTGTTATTTGAGTTGAGAATGAAATGCAGCTACTGTACCAGTCAGGACCTTTCCGCTCTGCCATATGTCAGTGCGTGATCAGTGACAGATCAGCACTGTATTAACCCATGCAACTGAGCAATAATTTTAGGCTGATATTCAGAAACAGAAAAATTTAATTAAATACATTAAATGGATTTTGAAAACAACACAAATGTTTAAGTAACATATGCAATCTTTTAAAAATACATATTATTTTTATATAATGTAGATAGTGCAATGCAGTGCTAATTATCAAAAATATAAGGAAATGATTGTAACTATTGACACATATTAATTTATGCTTATTTATATATTAAGTGATCTAGATATATTTCAGATATATTTCTGTAACACTTTCTGTAACCTGTGCTCTTGATTCAGGTCTAGTCTCAGTTGTCAGATCAGCTGTGCAAAGAACACCACGTGGATATTATATCCAGTTAAGTGACTGGACTTAAATTCCACCCCTTTCCTCCAACCAGATCCCATCTCCAGCCTGTTCGGTTTTACTTTTTTTTTTTTTTTTAACATCTATCACATATGGAAAACCAACCTTTACCCTAACTCTAACCTCAGCACCTTAAGCTATCAGAGCATGTGAGTGTAGACATGGCCAGAATGGGTTTCACATGATCCCCTTCTCTCAGCAACGGAACAATTGAAACAATTTACTTAGCACTTTTGCCCGAGCTGCTGGGAAGGTTGAGAATGGGTGCGAGACTGAAATGTAGTGCGGCGAACCCCATCCCTGCTACAGATTGTACATTTAACCACACACTCCTTTTCTCTCCATCTCGCCTTGCTGAAACACCTCCGCTTGAGGCTCCTTACGGCTCAGGAGAGTCTAATTTTAAACAATCTAGATGAATGAAAACCAGGGATTTTGCATATAAGCCACTCTTTGCATGTGCATGCACTTGTTGTGTTCTTGATGGTTGTTCATGCTCATGTTACAGGCAGGAGTGTTGTTTCCTCGTTTTTTTCCCCCTTTCTGGTTTTACTGCATTATTGTGCACCAACGCACATTTGCTCTGATGTTTTTCAACGAATGTCCATTGTGCTTCAGAATTTGGGCTCAGTAAATCTTTTGCACTTGCTCCTGCTGTGGCAATGTCATACATAACATGTGTTTTCCACTCACCCCGAACATGCCTCTAGTCCCTGGTAAAAGACGCAGTGCTAATTGCACTCTCGTTTTAAAAACCACACCCTCACCCCACCTTCATGTAAATAAATGAGAGTAGAATTCCCTGTCAGCGTTTGACACCAGAAGGACTCTGCTTAAGCTTCAGAAATGTTCAGATCACCTAAAATCCAGGCAGTCTTGCACCTCTATTAGGACAATTTTCCCCAAAATAACCACAGCACAACGCGTGTATCCTGTCAGATGTTACCTGCCCACTTCAATGCCACCCACAACTGGTAGATCCCTGCCTCCCCAGGTCTCTCCCTCCCACCTTGAGACACCTTCAGACAATTAGCCAAATCTTAGAATCCTGTGGACACCTCCCTTTGTGCGAGGACAACAGAAGGCCCATCTACGGCTTGTAGGATTTAAACGGCAGACGCAGCTTTGATGTGGACCAGCAAAAGAGTGCAGTTTGATGAAATATTGATGGTTATTCTTTTGTGTGTCCTGAGGGATGTCAGTCAGCCTTTTGAGTGCCAACGGTAGGCTACGTATCGCTGCGCCTCTCCCTGACGAACGGCGGCGAAGATCGCTCCATCACTTCAGGTAACGCTTATTGGGCTTAATGGCTCATTAAAGCGTGCGCGTCTTTCAGTTCAGTGCACATGTAATACAACCATGCTGATCAAAACAAAAGGAGCCGCTTCTCTTCATATAAGCCAGAGACCGACGAACACATCTTAAACATTTGGGAGGATCAGCCGTCCGTGAAACCTGTGGTTGAGATTAATGGCTCAGGGAATTTTTTCAGGGAATCGCTCATTATTGCACCCATTATGCAGCAGCAGTAGCTGAACGGTTAACGCTGATAAAGAAGGATGTCTGGAAAAGCTGATTTCTATTGAAAGATGAATCCATACTATTGATCCCCAACAAGTCCCATAAGGAGGTCACATACTGTAAGAAAGTAAATAATGTCACATCAATTCTCAAAGAAAATAATGCATCCTTGTCTCCTAACAGAGTGAAACTACTACTTTGTGACCCAATATTCAAATATGTACTTAGCTTCGTATCGAGAGCAGCGTGAAATAAGATTTCCAGTGGTGGCAGAGAGAGAAAAAAAAAAGTTTGATTCGAGTTTGTGAAAAAAGTGACCCACATTCTAGCAGCGACAAAAGAAGAAGTCCGTGCATGAAATACACACATATATATAATTTTAAAAAATCTGAATATTGATAATCGCCTCGAGTGCTTTTGTCTGCAAGCCAGTGTGAGCAACATCCTCCAATTGGCAGAGAAGAAAAATGAGAGAGAAAAAGCAAGGGATTAATTGTGCTTGCACGCTCACGTTCATACACAGAGATAGCCAGCCAACATAATGACTTCTGTAGAGCTCCAGCGATTACTCCAACTGAAGACTGGGAGAGAGGGAGTGGGGGGGGGGCAAAACAAGGAAAGAAAAAGGAGGAGGGAAAAAAAAAAGGAGAACAGAGAAGTTGAGAGGAGCCAGGGGCAGGAGATATGGGCTGTGAAAAAGGTCTCAGTTTAAGTGAAATTAGCATGCTTTCGCACTGGCGTCCATTAGATAATCATATTCATGCCACACAGGGCTCTGAGGCCCCTCCCTTTCATTGCGCCCCTTTAATCCCCGCCGATAAGGGGGCGCAGGCAACGTCGTTTTCATTATGTCGTCATTTGCGAAGCGGCATGGGATACCCCCCCCGGGACCTTATCATGGGGAAAATTGCTTAAATAGCCGAAGTGGATACAGTTTTGCGTTTATTATTTCTGACAGATTCAAAATAACTCTGCAAAATATCCCCTTTCCATTTTTTGGCAAAGGGGGGGGAAGTGGGGTGGGGTGGGGTTGAGGGTGGAGCCGGGAAACGGGCTGTTATCAGTCATACGCACTAATGGCCCCTCGAACACACCAAATATACCTCCAACAGGCAAAGGGGTAGGAAGAAAGGAAACGAAGATGGAAGGAGGAGGCAAGTGGGAAAAGAGGGAGATGTTATCTTCACCGTTCGCCCCAGATTGCCGTGAGGCGGCGAAAATGTGTTAAAGGCACTTGAAGCTTGTATACAGAGCGGCAAAAATAGTGCCTGATGTAAGACTGGAGTGGATCAACTATCAGTAATCTGGGCTTTGTGACATGTTTGAGCCGAGCTGCCTCCCCAAAGAATAAAGGCTTGGGAGCAGACAACAGGTTAAACACAGTCTGTTTGCGAGCTTGTAATCCCTTGCTGAGAACAAAAGGAAGGCAAACAAGGTTAAGTCAATGTTGAGACATTCCTTATTCAGAGGCGTTACACCACGAGCACCACGGAGCTTCACAAACCCTTCAGATGGGTTTTAGATTGTGCTACACAATCATAAGAGTACACTGTAAATTAATAATAATAATAATAATAATAAATAATAATAAAGTGAAGTGATTGTCACATGTGATTACACAGCAGCACAGCACACGGTGCACACAGTGAAATTTGTCCTCTGCATTTAACCCATCACCCTGAGTGAGCAGTGGGCGGCCATGACAGGCGCCCGGGGAGCAGTGTGTGCGGTGCTTTGCTCAGTGGCACCTCAGTGGCACCTTGGCGGATCGGGATTCGAACCGGCAACCTTCTGATTACGGGGCCGCTTCCTTAACCGCTAGGCCACCACTGCCCCAAAAGTAATAGTGACGACACGTTCTACATTCATTATCTTTACATGACTAATTAACAACTGGAATGAATTCTATATTATTTATTCTATGCATTGCAAGCATTGCAACGGTAATATTCGCATATATGTTTAAATTCCTGCATATTTAAATAATTCACAGTTTCTTTGTCTGTCCGAATTTTAGGCAGTTTATACAGATTTATCGGATTGCTGTATAGTCTGATCTTTGCATGCTTATCTGTATATCCGGAAGTGTGTATGTGTGTGTGTGTGTGTGTACACCACCCTGATGGTGAATATCAGGTCTGGAACAACCAGTAGTTCCTCCTTAATTGGGGTGAGATCAGGGGCTTACAGAAGGCCAAGAAGGGACCTATACCCCTTTCTTTCTCCTCCAGAATGGCTTTGGCTCTGGAGGCGCTTTTTGATGTGTGCTTTGGCTCTCCAAGTCCTACTTTGGAATATGTTCTTGGGAGACCATTGGTTACTTGCCTCCAGGCAGACTCTCAATCCCTGGGATCCTGGCCCTCTTTGATGGAATACTTTTGGGAGCGGCTAACCCCCCAATCTTCAAATCCCCAAACTGCCTCCACCCCTTCCATTCATTTCTGTTTCCCCTTTCTCGACTTCTAATATGATTTCTCTCGCTCCCTCTGTTTTGCAGATATTCATACCACTTTATGCTGTCCAGATGAAGCAATTATCCATGTCTGAGGGTGATGCTCCCTGACCCTAGTAAAAAAAAACTAACAAATGAGATCAAGAGAGATCACAAGTACACATGTGTGCACCATACACTTTGTAGGCAATTATTATATGAATCAGAAGTTCTATATCACAGCTACGATACACTGCAAGTACCCTTGATGTAGTAAACACGTGTTTTTTATTACAGACTGCATGGGCTTCAGTAGGAAATAACAGCACAACCATATGAATATTAAAATAGTCCATCTTTATCATCTCATCTCTGTGCACACATGCCTAGATATTTTTCTTCTTTTTTTCTGCGATTGAAGTCTCAAAAGTATTTGGGCTTTTTCTAGTGCGGCTTGATTTCTGCATAATTGGAATTGACTAGCTCAAGTATTTGAGACACAAGTCCACTCTAGTAGAGTCTCTCATATCTAGAAGGTGCTAACGGACCTGGTAAAACTGTATTGACTGTTTATTGAGTGCAGGCCTTCTGATCCACTGGTATCTGGCTATCACCGACGTGGACATGGGGCGCGCTAGTGGCTGGCGTTGGAGTCTTGGGTCGATGAAGCTTGGACTTGGAGGGTGAGAGGGCGGTGGTTGTGGTCCGGAGCGCGGTGGACGGCGCAGCTTCTCTCCGTGGTCGCCGGGGGGCGGGTGGTGGAGAGAAGAGGAGTGGAACTGACCTCGGTGTAGTGGGTGAGGAAGGCAGCTGGCTGTGAACGTGGTTGACTGGCTTCTTGGGTCTCGGATACAGTCTCAGAGGCTGGCCTGGAATCTTGGCCGTGGATGGAAAAACGGGTCGGTGACGTTGAAAGGCAAAAGAACAAAGGTCAAAGGAGGCCGGCGTGCTCTGTGCTGTCTTGCCTGTGGAGTCCCCTGTGCCCCCTGTGCCCCGGCGGATGAACGGCAGTCGCGACACTGGCAGAGATGTTGACCGTGTCTCACACAGTCGCAGTAGATGGCGTCCGTCGCTGGACGTTTCCTATTGGCCACACGTGAACAAACATACACAAGCAAAGCTGAACAGATTATCCTGTGATTTTCTTCACCTATAATCCCCTACCTCCTCCTATTGATTGATCACGGGCCCAGGAGCCCTTTTTACTACATAATTTCCTCGTATATTGATTATGTATATTGATTATACCTAACCCTACAGGAAGGGTCTTTTTTCTTTGCTGTTCTCATTAAAGTCTCACTTTAAGCAGAGCTCCCCGGGGCCAACGTTCCACCCGGTTTGCACTTCATAAATCTACATTTTCCTCATCATAAGTAGCACGGTCGGTCGGTGCCCCAAAAAGGGGAATGAAGTCAGTCAGAGCCGGGTGTGGTGGCTCAGGTGAGCTTAGAGGCGGTGGGATGAAATGACTGTTTATTAGGTTTGCACCGAACGTGTTACAGCTTCCCTATTAAAAGAACATTTGACTTTTTTTTAATGTTTCATTTCTTATTAAACCGTTCTGCAAGTCCTAATGTCCTGCCCTCTCACAAAATATTGCTAAAAAACTGTACCTAACTGTATTTTTTACATAAAATAAGGTTTTGTGTGTATTCCTTCTTAATGTGTGACATGCTACACGCACTGGCTGTGTTATTACTAGCACCTGCATGACACATGGTGACACACGCTTTCTAACACAAAGTGACCTCTGACCTCTAACGCTGCAGCGCATGTCCAGTTGAGTCCTGTTGTTGACTGAGCACCAGCTATTCTAGCTGCCTTGTTTAACAAAATAAAACCAGTGGTCAGCATGTTTCTCGCTTCCCTCCTCTTCATCTCATTTGCTCAGTTTTGTTAAAAAAAACTGCATTCGGGTGGCATTTTGTGCCCGAAACACTCACTGTTCCCTTATAATGCTGAGGGGTAAGAAACGGAGAGAAAGACAGGCCTGTTACCAGTACTGGAGAAGCCATCACGTTTTAAAAAAGATGTTCCAGTCTCTTTCAGACCTGTACATGAGACCTACCCATTTAATGCCAATTATGACATTTCTCTGTGTATATTTCGCTCTGGTTGGTTATCAAATAGTGGCCAAAATACAAATAAACGTTATTTCATACCTTTCTATACCAAAGTTCCCATGCTCTGTCTGTATACAAAACAGTTTGATATATATGCAGTACAGGCCAAAAGTTTTGACACACCTTCTCATTCAATGTGTTTTCTCTATTTACATTGGTAGATTCTCACTGAAGGCATCAAAACTATGAATGAACACACATGGAGTTATGTACTTAACAAAAAAGGTGAAATAACTGAAAACATGTTTTATATTCTAGTTTCTTCAAAATATCCACCCTTTGCTCTGGTTACTGCTTTACACACTCTTGGCATTCTCTCGATGAGCTTCAAGAGGTGGTCACCTGAAATGCTTTTCCAACAGTCTTGAAGGAGTTCCCAGAGGTGTTTAGCACTTGTTGGCCCCTTTGCCTTCACTCTGCGGTCCAGCTCACCCCAAACCATCTCGATTGGGTTCAGGTCCGGTGACTGTGGAGGTCAGGTCTCCACTTTTTGTTAAGTACATAACTCCACATGTGTTCATTCATAGTTTTGATGCCTTCAGTGAGAATCTACCAACGTAAATGGTCATGAAAATAAAGAAAACACATTGAATGAGAAGGTGTGTCCAAACTTTTTGGCCTGTTCTGCACATAATAGATATCACGTTTTATGCAATAGCCGATAATTTTGAAGTTCTGAACTTCAGTATTAGCCTACACGTACGCCAGAGTTGTACTCAACTCGCGAGTAAATATGTAAGTACACGAACGTATATGTCCATATGCACGAACGCGTGTAAACGAGTACGGGCCCGGCGCTCGTGCTCTCGGTACGACACCGCGAGAGCAGGAAGTTTGCGACCTCGCGCTCTCAGGAAGCGGCGCGCGGGGCCGGGGAAGGAGGGCGGGAAGGAGGGAAGGAGGGAAGGAGGGAGGGCGGGACGGAGGAAAAGAGCGGAGAAGTGGAGAGGGGAGGAGTCGGGCGGAGGAAGGAGAGCAGCCGGGGTTCGGGCTCCCTCGGCGCGAGAGAAAGTACCGTGGAGGAGCGAGAAGCCGCGTCCGTGTTTTTTTTTTTCCACGCACACACACCCCCACCCACCCACCCACTGCCCCGCACGCGGCAGGTATGTAGGCGGAGTCGGGATTTTTTAAAAACGACTTAAAAAAAAATCAAATAAGAGAAAAAAGAAAAACAGTAGACAGGCTGTAGAGGAAAGTGGGAAACGGAGAGGAGGAGGAAGAAGAAGAAGAAGAAGAAGAAACTCTTGACAGGGCGAGTTTTGGGGAAGAAGTTCCGTCTCTCGGCCACGACTCCCAACATCTGCCGGCGGCGGGAAAGGGCGACGGGAGCGACGACTCCAGCCTGCGGACGCGTAAGTGCCGCCAGACGCGGGACTCTTCACGGAGTTTCGAACAACAGACGAGGAGGGTGGAGACGGGGGCGCTTCGCCGAAATCCGGCTCGGTATCGCGTTTCGATCAAGTTGCAGCCTCGGAAAAAAAAAACTAAACGGGAAAAAAGTTGGCGAGCGCGAGAAAGAAGGGGGGAAAAAAAGCCGCAAAACTTTACAAAAGTCATTTTAAAAAAGTTGAAAACATTTCCGTTTTGCATAAATATGTGATGTTTAAAGAAAGAAAAGTGCTTTGCCCGGGTGCGGGACGGCGTGAACGGATCTGTGTAGGCCCAGAAGTTCTGGACTGTTCTGCAGGTTCTGTAGGAACTTGCGCGCCATCTCCTCATTTAAAAAAAAAAAAAAAAACATTAAAAATAATAGCAATAATGAACTTAGCAAAAGTGTAGTTTTGCATTCTGCGTGCGCTCGGTTAGACGCGGGGAGGCACGGCGGAGGTGGATGGAGAACTCCGGTCCCGGCCACACCTTGCAGGAGGAGGCGAGCGGTCTCGCGTTCCGGTTCGTGGAGCGAAAAAGTTTCTGACCCCCCGCCGACCCGGCCGATGCCTGCCTGCATTTCTGGCTCTACGCCTCCCACGAAACGTATCGTCCGTCGTTACAGCGGGACGGTAACGTGTCGCCGTCGCCGCCACATGTGTCGGTGTTCGTTCGGAACGCGCCAGCTGTTCCACATTCTTCGGCGCCTCGGGTTTCAGCGCCAATAAAACCATCGCACGCAACACGGGTCAAACAACAAAACGCACGTTTTCGTGTGTTACTTCACCCCCCCCCCCCCCCCCCCCCGTATTCTGTATTTTTTTTTTTATTATCTCACAGTTTTTTTTTTATTATCATTTTTTATAAGCGAGGCGAGAGGCGTGACTTTTTTTTTTGGCGTCGCTGTAACTTTCCAAAACTCCAGTAACATAAAATTCCATCTAAACTTATTATATATATTTATTCATAATGATTTTCTTTCGTTTATTCAATTGTAATACCAGTTTAGTTTAACGTCTAATAGCAGCGTCTAATTAACAACAGTAAAAAATGGCAGAAGGGACGCTGTGTCCTTTATTTCATTACAAATAAGGAAAATGTTTTTGATTTAATTTATTTTGCATGATCCTCGTGCATATATTAATCGTACATAATCAACACATCAATTACAATTGACAGGAATACACGTTAAACTTAATGACTGAAAGGTTAATTTTAAAAATATGTTTTACTGAAACATGTTGTTCTGAAATATCTCTTTTATAATGAGTTCTGAAATTAAGCATTTAAAAGTGGTGTGCTGTTGGTTAAATAATGATTATTTTGGTCAAATTATCGTCACTTCAAATTGAGATCAGAATTGATTTATGCATTAATTGGGTGAAAAGCTTATGTCATTGCGTTTGAAGCTCAGTAGTTCGGCGTTTGAAAAAACAAGTGCAATTTTGCGCTAACAAAAATCTTGTAATGAATAATTCATAATTGTGCTTTATAAAGCGTGAGATGGTAATCTGAGGGAAATTGAACGCTTAGTCCTCATTCCTCATCGTATCCGAGGGTAATTTGAAGGCACTCGGCTGGTATGGAAAAATTGTCCCTCGTCCCTTGTCAGATGCCGGTGGCTGGGAACCTTTTTATCTGCGCGCTGCGGCACCTTCCGCATTCAGATATGCGTTGCTGCAGCACAGCGGAGCATGAGGGGTGCAGGGGTCACCCTCTGCCCCCAAAACGCGGAGCCGCCTCGCTGACAAAATAGCTGCTGTCACCGGCTAATATTAATGCCGTGAGATGACATGCGATTATCCCCAAAGTCAAGATGCCGCTCCAGCGCGCCTTCAGGGCCGCTGGGCCGCTTCTCTGCGGCACCCGTTCGCCGAGGCCTTATCTCTGGGCTACCTGTCATTAGGGGTGTGTATTTATGCAAGACGCACCTAATGGGCCAATTGAGGTGCTAATGTGTGTTTGAAAAGCCCTTTCAGAGCGAACAAATGAATCAGCGTCGAAGGACAGATATGGTGGAAGCTTATTGCTTGCTCTGGAGCGATGATGTGTGTACAGGGGGACGTTCATAGTCAATGGTGTGGTGAAATCTCGTACTTTGTTTTTTTTTTTTGATGATGATGATGATGAATTATAAAAAAAATACGCATAATTAGCAGTGAAATGTTCATTTACCTCCGTCTATTGAACGCTGATTCTTTTTTGTCAGCAGCTTTCCTGCACTTTTTTGTTTAATGTCTTCGATGAGATGATCATCTTCACCATAACACGAAGCGGTGACCTGAGAAAAGGAAATGAGTCTAACGATGTAGTTGGGTTAAAAAGGTCGGTAGGTACGAAGGTGCGGGCCGCTGTGTCTCTGTGTGTGAGCGATAGCGCCTGATGAAAAAGTTTTGCTGGGCGGTGTCGGGAACAGCGGATGCGTCTGAAGTGTCGGAGCGCATTTGCGCCTGAGCGGCGTGGAGACGAAGGGGGTCTGTGGGCGTCCTCCTCACGGAGGCTCTCTCCCCACCCCAGCCCTAATCCCCCAGACCCGACCATCCCTTCAGGGCATGCCTCAGATCAGCATCTGCCCTTCTCTCCTGTCTCTTTCTCTCTCTCCCCTCCTCTGCCTCTCTCTCTCTCTCTCTCTCTCTCTCTCTCTCTCATGTCCTCTTTTTTTTCCTCTCTGTCGGCCCATTTAATATGCCTTGTGTTCCAGCTCCCCTCGGCTCCCAGTGTGGGACCCCAGCTCTCTGCCTGCGAGCAGCACTGCTAAAGGCATGTCTCGCTGGGTCGGAGGCAGGCTGGATGGCTGGTGTGCGGTTGTGTGTGTGTGTGTGTGTGTGTGAGAGAGCGTGTAAGTGGGCACAATCACTCCTAAACACCTACACTCGTGTGACCCATCTCCTGACCCTAACAGTTCTCGCACTCAACGGACCCTACTGCTCACGTCCGGGTGACTCGAATGCCCTCCGAACACTCACAGTCACGTCTAAAAGAATCTTTTTAGGGTAATTAAGCCCGCCTTTCCCAGCGGCTGGATCTATTCTGTCCTTTCTTTTTTTTTTTTTTTTTTTTTTAAATTCTCTCTGCCGCGCGAGCGTGTTTCGGTGTTAAATTTGACGCTGTGGGTTTTGTCATGTGAGTGTAAACACTGCCGGTCTCGTGGTGGTGAGATGTGTTTGGCAGTTCGCTGCGACTGTGTGAAAGTGTGTTTAAGCTCTCGCTGCGAAGCGTGGCGGCAAGCGGCGTATTTATTGCCGAGGAGCAGTAAACAGCTTTTGTTTTGTTAAGGCCTTGTGTTTGTTGAGTGAGGGTGTCTGCTCTGAAACCAACTTGTATCGCTCACGCACGCACACACACACGCACACACTGCTCGATTTCATGCATGTAACGTATGTGTTATAAAGGTGTAGCACTATGTTACAAGAGTTTTCTCAACCTGACTTCACAAACGTTTCTTTTAAGTCATAATCTTTTTTAAAAAGGCATTTTTCGGCAAACTGGCAACATTTCACTTAAATGTTTAGATTAGTGAAAATGACACATTCAATATTTGTAAATATTGTTGAAACGATCTTTTGAATGATCATGCTACACGAATATTAAATGAATTAAAAAGAGGGACATTTCTGCACGCTCGGTATGCTGAAGGTCAGGCTCACTTGGTGTCTGCTGTTATTTATACAACGCGATGAATGAATCCAGACAACAGTTCGCCGCTGAGCTGCTCGGCTCAGGTCGTTTTTTTTTTTTTTTTTTTTTTTAAAGCCCCCAAAATGAACTTCTGAATGAAGTTCCTGCCTCGCTTGTGCAAATTGTTTCAACTAAGACCTGAATTCTCTCCTCCCCTGAATTCTCTCTTTTTTTTTTTTCCTCAAAGAGGGGGCTACGGCCCCCTCAAATGCCCCTTAAAATTGATGAGGCTTTTTTACGGCCCCTGTTTACCCCCTAAGACAAATAATGCCTCAATTTAACTACAAAAAAAAGGGGGGGGTCTACTGTCCAGGCAAATCTCTGCTGTACCTAAAGGCCCCTGCTCCTGCCAGCAGGGCAGTTTAAGACTAATCGTTTTTTCTCATGCAAAGCGTGCTGGTTTAAGGGCCCAGACGGGGAGAGAGAGGAGAGAGAGCAGAGAGGTGGGGGGCTTTGTTTTAACAATACTCCGCAGGGAGTAAGGGGAACGGGAGGTAGGGGCTGGGGAAGGGGTTTGGGGAAGGGGGGTTGTAAGGGTGATTGAAGGAAGGGGGGGCTGTACCCCCTGCCTTTGCTCTTGAGATAAAGCCTAGTTCCTCCTTACAGGGCTGTGTGCAATGAAGAGATGGAGGGGGGGGGGGGGTTGCAAAGTTGCAGAGTAGTTCCTTGAAGGAGATGGAGGGTGGAGTTGCTCGGGCGGTGTGGCCATGGTACTCGTACCTTCTGCTGATAATCTCCAGCAGGAATACACTCAGCTCCTGGAGGAGAGAAGGTGTATGGCGGCCAGGCTACTCCACCTTGCCCGTGACGGGTGGGTTTATTAAGAGGACTTGACTCAGTTTGGAAATACATCTTATTCAGTATGTCTTATTCATGAAGGTCTCCTCCGAAAAATTCATTATTTTCTCTCTGTCTTACACACACACACACACACACACAGACACACAGATGGCCTCTCAGGTCGCAGTCTCTCCTCTGAGTATGGTGAGAGTGTATTTCTGCAGCATGGGACAGTGGGAAAGAGTCCATTTGTCAAAGATGCTGGAGTCTCTCTCTCTCTCTCTCTCTCTCTCCCCCTCATTGTCTGACTGAAGGCAGGACATTAGTCACCTCAGCGTGAGACAGCCTGGGGGCCGAACTGCTGTAGCCCCCTTGTGTGTAGTGTCTCGTCTTCTGTGTGTAGTCTTCTTCAGATCCTACTCTACTTTGCCTGACCCAACATCTGTGCGGAGAAGAAATAAAGACGATCGACATTAGAGCAAAAAGCGAGAAAGAGGAGAGAAAGAGAATGAGCATGATAAGCAGGCTAAGACAGAGCGACAGAGACATTATTAGTGGAATTAGAGAATTAGACAGAGATTAGAAGAGAGGTGAAGTAGAGACTAGTGAGAAAGTGTGTGTCTGTGTGTGAGAATAGTCAGATTAGAAAGTGAAATGAGAGAAAGAGATCGAGATGTCACCTTGGCGCTCTCACGGTCATTTCTCACTCTTCAGAGTCAAATGGAATCAGTGGTTTCTTGTGACTCTTTTGCACATATCTTTAAAGTCAACTGCAAATAACAGTGACAGCAGGGCATTTCATTTTAAAATTCTATCATTATTGTGAAGGCGTGTTATTGAGACAAAATTATGAGCTTATTTATATGTTGAATTGAGATCCTTATCAAGGCATAGAACCTAAACTCAAGCATAGTGTTCCCATGGTCATCAAAAAGCTTAACAGAACCTATACTTGCAATCCGTGGTACCGGACCAGAACACAGTGGAGTGAATTTACTCGGTGTGTGTGTCCTGTGGTTAGTGTTGTTAGCAGGAGGTGTGTGTGGAGTGTAGGTAAAATGAATCCTGCTCTAGAGGACACCTGTTATAAACCAGGGATAGATTCTCCTGTACGTTTACAGGGCAAAGAGAGTAGCCTAGACGTTTGTCAGATATGTGTGTGTGTGTGTGTGTGTGATTTGGGTTTGTTTGGTGAGGTGGGGCGTCAAGAGTGACTACAAAGTGGATTCCTTAGCTTTCAGAATTATTTATAATCTGTGGCTATTGTGTGGCAGCATAAGTCCTTGTCCCTTATTGTTAGGTCTTATACATCCACTGCATCCATTTCCACCGTGAGAACTCCCTGGCGAGCACTGATCATGAGACGTTTTATTTAATTTTTTTTAGCAAGTGTTCTAATATTGCCCCTTTATCATAACCGATCCCCAGATTTCCTGTGGTGGCATTACGCTTTTTCTATTAAGGCAAAATCTTTATGATCTGTCACGCTGAAGCAGGTGAAGGAAGCTGGGTCACGCAGGTACAAGGAAACTTATTCATCGAGGTCTTTAAGTTCCTCCCTGGGCACTGACCAATTAATGATCTGAATGATCACAGGTGAAGTACTGAGAAATATTAAATAAAAATGCTGACAGATATAAAAACACTGATTGGACCAGTCAAATGTTGGGACGCACCTACTCATTTATGGATTTTACATTATAGATCAAAACTGAAGATACAGGACTTTAAAATAACACCACATCATAGGTCATCCAAACTTCTGACTGGTACTGTATATTCATGTAAATGTTGCGCAATTAAATATATGTTTTGCATAACATTGATTATGCAAGAATATTAAGCAAATTGTAAATGATGATGGTGTGGATGTTCAGCAATAATGTTTTCTTCATACTTTAGATGCACCTATTACACGAAGATGTATAAAATGTTGAAAAACAACTTACACCCTCAACAGGTTGCTATACCACTGAAGTGAAAGTGAAGTGACTGTAGCGAAGCCCTCGTGCAGAAAGCAACCCTACCCAACTCATTCGTGGGTGTATGGACCGTATTAAGTGGCATATGTTAATATTGTTTCTATTGGCTGCTGTGGGCAGATGATTAGAACACTGTCCCAGGCTGTAGGTCCACCTGTCCCTCTGGGCCGCCGATCAATGCAAACCAGCTCACCCTGGTTAATAAGCCATGTAATGTCATTAGCAGCGGAGCCACCCGCCGCATTTACATACACTAACCATGCATTAATCAGCCGCCTGTCTGCACCTCGCCGCTCCGGCAGGAAAAAGTAATTATGTCTGTGTGTTAAGTATGTGTCGGTTAGCAGGTGCTTTTCATGTGATTTGATTTGCGGACGGGCGCGTGCGTTTGGCGGTGATTGCGTTACAAGTTCATCAGGTGCCAATGCGCGAATGCGCCATCACTTTATGAGCAGTGTGCTGATGTATGTGCGAGCCAGCGTGTGTGTGATAGGTACCAGATTGCGTAGCTGGGAGCCAGTCTGTCTAGGCCTGTCAGAAAGAGGGAGACAGAGAGATGATTACCACGCGCCGTTCCTCTGATCCGATTCATCTTTTGCTGCCTCGCTCTGGCTGAACTTATTATCCGGGATTCAGCCTCGGCGGTGGAGCCAGCTGCTCTGTACGCTTCCCAATTAACCCTGCGCCCCCCCTCTGGCCCTCGTTGCCATTAACCACTCTTCACATTCCTACGGCACTCAGGAAAGCCACACCGGCAAAATCAGGGCTAACCGAACATGAGTTTGTTAGTTGGTGTGTTTGTTTGAGTGCCGTGGATTGATGGCAGTTGGGGAGAAGGGACCAGATGCTTGGCCTTGTCGGCCTGTCTGTACATCTTGTGGTGTGTGCGCGCGCGTGTAATGATGCCTCAAAATGATTTTTGCCATTTAGTGGAGGTGGCAATTGTTTCTGATTTCAAAAGGACCTCAGATATCGCAACGTTTTTCAGTTTCATTTCAATGCTCATTCAGGTTGTGTAAAATGTGTGTCTGGGGCTCAGGTATGGTGAGGTGATGCGAGTGCTCAGCGGGTGGGAGGTTCAGGAGGGTCTGGTGTTGAGATGAAGCGAGTCTCCGTCACCTGGGGATTTTCTTTTTGTGTGTGTGTGTGTGTGTGTGTGTGCACATTTGAGTTTGATCCTCATAGTCCCTAGTCAATCCTGCATTAGTGCAAGCGACAGAGAATAGTGTCTGCTGTGAACTGTGATGGCCAAACATTCAGAGAAGTCACTTTAAGAAGAAGTTATTAGTAGAATGCAGCATTATTGACACATGCAGATAAAGTGTAAACAACAAGACTTGGTTGATTACCCGTCGTAATGTATATATTACGACGGGTAATATATGAATGGATGATTGTTAGAGTAAACAACCTTTGGATCATTGTACACAACTTTCCAATGAAGCGGTCTTACTATATAATCAAACCTTTACTATATGACCAAACTATATGACTAATGTATGATTTTTCAGTCCTTACTGCTCATTTGGGTCTCCATCGTTTGTCCAGCATATCTTCTTGCTGTCTCTGTGAGGTCCCTCTTTCTGTTGTTCCAATTGGCTCCAATATGAGATTTTGGTGGGTGACCTCTGGTTTAAGGTAACGTTGTCTGAACCAGGCTTTAGGTACCACCCAAAAAGAGAAGCCACCCTTTTCAAGCATGATGAACTTAATGAATTGAGCATCCTGAATCGGGATCAGCTCTTAATTTTTTTTTATTTGCTTTACCAACGACCATAAATCCTCAAATCTGATTCCATCTCTTCCCTGTGTTCTCTCAATTGTTAATTTTTTTCTCTTGTTCATGGCAAGAGTGTTGCACCGGGACGACTTCATCTCATTTAACATCCCCCTCACAATCCCCCCTCCTGCTAAATAAGGTTTAAATGACTGGGCCTGCGAGGGCCCAAACAAGAATTAATCAGAGCCAATAAAGAGTGCCGCCGGGCCATCCCCCGTCCATAAGTAAACATTATGACTTCTTGAGGAGGGGTGCAGTGATGAATCACGCCACGTCTGAGGGGAGTTATCTCTCGCAGATGCACTGGAGTCACACGGCGCCCTGCTTTGCCTGTCTGATTGGCTGCTGTGCTTTTTTCTCGTTTGGGTTAATCACGTTCCTCTGGCCTCCCACCTCTCCTTCCCCTTCTCTTTCTTTATTCCTTTCTTATGAGAACAGATGTCTATGTCTGGTTTTTGAGGTTTTCTACACTACATTTACATTTACAGCATTTATCAGACGCCCTTATCCAGAGCGACTTACAATCAGTAGTGGAGCAACTTAGGGTTAAGTGTATTGCTCAGGGACACAATGGTAGTAAACGGGATTTGAACCTGGGTCTTCTGGTTCATAGGCGAGTGTGTTACCCACTAGGTTACTACTTACATTTACTGCATTTATTAGATGCCTGTATCCAGAGCAAATTACAACAAATAGTGACAAGGACAGTTCTCGTGTCTTGCTCAGGGACCCGATGGTAGTAAGTGGGGTAGTAAGTCTTTTGGTTCACAGGCGAGTGTGTTACCCACGAGGCTACTACTATAGCCTATATGTGCCTGATGTGTGGGCAGGGATGTAAGGACAGAGTCTCACAGCTGTAGTGTTTAAATGTGTGTGTGTGTGTTGGGTCAGATCTCTTGTGGAAGTAGAACCTGTTGAGAAAGTTGTGAGATGTGACAGGATGGGGGAAGGGTTCTGATGGTCCTGCGGGAATGGGCAGCACACAGACACACACACTGCTTCATCTCAGTCTCTGGTGATCTTTGTGTGTGTGTGAGACAGAGAATGTGTGTTTGCGTGAGACTGACTTTTTCATCAGCAAAGGAATTTCTCTGCTTCCACTCATCCGCTCCCTGGGGTGCCTTTTCATAGTGATGCTTCTTGTATGCGTGCACAGACACACACTCCGCTCATGAACACGTTTTCTCTCTCCCACACACTTGCTTTCTCAATCGCTCACACAGTGTCACAAATACACACTCACGCACACTCACAGATGTGCACTATCTGTATCTCTGCAACAGATGTGCAGCAACTGGAGGCACTTTTTGAGGTAGTCACACACACACACACACACACACACACTCTAATGGCCAATGCACTACGAAGTGCACACACACAAACACATACATGTGTCTGAAGTAAAGGTGAGCGCTGATACATATTTCAAACCTGAAAGATCTCAAGAAATCTTCAAACCACCATCCTTCCTGTACCTGTGAATCAGATGATTATTAAACTCTACATACTACATTCTCCACAGTCTACACCCCAGTCTGTATACTTTGGACGTAGCTCAGGGCCAAATGGTTTGTTGAGACTGAAGACAAAAAAAATTTGAACCAGTGCAGTCACGTCAATTTGAACCAACTTCTCTTTTCTTTTCCTCACGAACCCTGAATTATTGATAAGGGCCTGAAGTGTTATAGAATTCTGTTAGAACAACAGACTTTGTGCCATAAGCAATGCGCAAAGTACCGCAAAGGTTTGCAGATTATTTCATTGCTTATTGTAGAAATGGGAAGAGACAGAGAAGTAGCCGCATCTTTGTGTGTCTGTCATCCCGTAGGCGTTGTGTGTATGAGTCTCTGTTGATTCGTTAATGCTTCTTGCCATTCACACTTTGGAAGCTGCCTTCGGTGGGCGTCTATGGGGGTTTTTATTCTGCTCTGAAGTAAAGTATGAGATGAAAAGATGGAATGTAGAGTTCTCTGTAGAGTCGGATTGCATATGTTGTGTTGAATTAGCACTTTGTGTTGGATAATACGCATGGGTCAGGAGAGTGGTAGTCTCCGTCACCCCCTGGACGTTCACTCACTTCTAGATACATAAGGCCTGTAAATGGGGAAAGAGCCAACCAGTGTGTTTTTTCCCCTTTGTCTTTGGTTTTTGGGGCTCTCTCTCCACTCCATATATTGACCACAATCATTTATTTAATAAAGAAAAAAACAAGCTCATAAGTACTGGATCTGGAGACTTGCATTGTGCCCTTAGCTACTGGCTAGCCCAGCGCAAAAGACAAAACGTGTAAGTGTCAAGATTACATCGTGAGGCATTTGTTGCTATGGAAGGGTAAGATGTAGCCTAACGTCTTAAAGGGGGAGGATTGGGGGACGTGGAGTGGAGCGCAATGTGATGTGAGGATAATCTTATTAGAGCCACCACTGACACTCTGTACTGGGACACAATCGCAGCAACGTTTGTCCTTGAAACCTCCCCCAACCCTTATAGAACACACGCCAACCCCCCAGCTCCTTTAGATTGGATGTGCATTTGTGTCACTTTACTGAAACAAGCACCGGTTTTCTTTTTGCATTTTTTTCTCGTCTGGCTGCTGGTGGAAATGAACACAGGGGACTTCTTCAAAGCAGCTGGAACAAAAAGCTCAGGAAGTTGTCGTACAGGGCCCATCCAGGCCTGCGTGTGCAAAGACATTTACAAAAACATGCATCTTAATTGAAACGAGACATTAAATGTCAATATGTGTGTGTAGATTGGGTTGAGGAATTTCACTTTGAAGCACCAGCTTGTAACAGCCTCACGTGTAAGGTGAAGTGGGTGGTAGTAGCCTAGTGGGTAACACACTTGCCTATGAACCAGACTTACTTACTTCCATTGTGTCCCTGAGCAAGACACTTAACCCTAGTTGCTCCAAGGGGGGGACTGTCCCTGTAACTAGTAATATTAAGTCGCTCTGGATAAGGGCATCTGATAAATGCTGTAAATGTAAATGTGAAGTCTAAACTACAATACCGTGCATTGCTGAACATGCGATTGGTCCATTGCAGCCTCGTATTCCCACAGAGCCAGAAAGCTCTCGGTCGTTTCCTGCGTAGACACTAAGTTTCAGATAGAGGCCGTTTGTTGACTGTAGCATGCGTGTGAAGCCGGAATAAAGGTAGAGGTGGTGGCACGGACATGCACAACTCAAAATTAGTTCATACCCAGCCACTCAAATTCTTTGAGTGCACATGTAAATATGCACTCAAAACAAAATGTAGATTATTTATAGAGCTCATTCAGCTCTATATATTAGGAATTCACCTATATTACGAAAGCATTATGGCTGTAAATGACATTATATTATGTATGTACGTTCTTAACTAGTGCGTTAGCAGCACATAAGAAAGTAATAGAAAATCATTCCTCATCCTGCATTTTGACAAGTCTAAAGTTTGCTGCAGTTTTTGACTTTGATGTGCCATTTGCGGATGACTTTCTACTCCGAGCTATTGTCACCAGAAGTGTATAATTTATGTTAAATTGATTTGCTTAATGTGCTTAAAATACGAATATTCTTCTCCCTTGGGAACACTGTGAATTGTGGTATTTTAAACCTGGTTAATCACGTCTCTTTTTGTGAGGGGGGATTATAGAGAAATACAAATAAGAAGAAGCCTCATTCTCCCCTTGCTAATTGGGTGTGGGACACTGTCATTGCTGGGAGTGAACATTTTCCGACGGAAATTTGCATTCATCTCGCAACAAGGGAAACACGCGAGCTTTGTAAACTATTTCTGTGCATTGTTCCCTTGTGACTAACACCAACGCGTTCAGCCTTTACCATCTATAGGCGTCATTTAGAGGTGGAACTTGTGTAAAGTAAAATTCAACTCGTCGCCGAACACAGTTTTGCTGGCACGCTGTGTTCACTTACTCGTCTGTTTTGAGGGCGAGTTCACAGGAGCAGCAAGACTCAGCACAACTCGCAGCGCTGGTGTGTTACGGGGTTGAAAGAAAAGATTTTAATCATTTTGGATGGAAAGACACAATTAAACAGATAGGAATGTTTATGCCCCCACTCTCTTTCCTTCTGCCTTTGTCCTCTTCCCTTCATTACTTGCTGCTCTCAGCTTGCCCCAGCAAGCTCTCCTTTCTTTTCTTTCTCTCTGGCTCACCCAGGGGGGGAGTCACAAGGAAAGCAAGAGATGTGTGGACTCGCACACACACCTCCGCACTCCGATTCACATGGAGTCAACACTAAACACACATTTGCCGGGGCGCACACGTGCATGTTACATCCAGAGGTCAGGGGTCTGTAGATAATGATCGCAGAAGAGCCCCCCCCCCCAGATCTCCCCTTGCCTGCCTCGCCAGGTCCCAGTCAGCACGTTGCATCGGCTAGAAAAAAAAACTTTGGGGCCGTTTCTTCTGATCTTTTTTTCTCCTTTTCACACACAGGCCACCAAGAGTTTCTATTCTTTTTTCGATTCAAGCGGCCGGGCTCCATGCTCAGCTTTCCACACAGGACCCAGCTCAGTTTGTGGCAAAAGTTTATCAGAATGTTTTTTCTCCTGGAATAAAGGTTCAGAAGCTTCCTAATGGTCTTTTCAGACAGCTAAATAAGTTTTTAGTTGAAATCTGCTTCGAGAACGGAAAGCAATGAGCTCGGCTTTGGATTGACGGGGGCCTGTGTATTCATATGGGTGCAATTAGAGGAAGAGCTCTTGTTTAATTCGGTTTTGATTGGTCGGAGGGCTGTAATTGCTCATTTTTCTTTTTTTCTCTCTCTGTAAACCAGCAGTGTTTGTAGATGTTTTTTCAGAAGTTGAAGGGGGTGACAAAATCGGTTTATTTTTAAATGGCGGCTTAAAAAAGCACAATAATCCAAACAAATAGAGATTGTCTGAGGCACTTTCGCCGCCCACATTGGCTCTCCTGGAGGAGCCTTCTATCGCCAGAGAGCATGAGCACAATGAAAAACTTTGTTAGGTAATGAGACCTCTCTCATGATCCCAAAAGTTGTGCAGACTAAATATTTCCAGTAATTAGAACAGAATTATGGCACGGTCGGGATGTAATTGAGCGATTCGGAGAAGTGGGATTCAGGCCGTTTTGCTGCTCTGTCATTACGCCGTTGCCTTGACGAGTCCTGGACCATTGCAGGTCTCTGAACTCTTGCACCAGAACTCAGTGGGACGAGCGCAGAAACTGAGCAGAAAAAAAACAACTCCAGCAGTAAAGAAGCATTTACTGGAAAGGGGGGGGAGAAAATGGCCTCAGCACCCGGCTGTTCCCAAAGGGCCTTCAAACAGCTCTTCGTTTGAGGAGTGTGAGCTTTTCTTTTTGTGTTGAATCCCTGCAAGGCTTTCAGAGTTGTTTCTGAAGCATTGTTTCTGAGGCAACTTTGGCCCATACCTTACTGCAGACTTTGCTTTGAAATACTTAACTTTATTTACTGCGGTGATCCTCCCCGAAAAATATGTTGAGCAAACAGAAAGAACCACCAGTTCTAGACTTGTGTAGGAGAGATGCTCCGAGCACAGAAAAGTAAAGAGTCCTGAAATGGCTTATTCCTAGGACAACAAATCCAGGAAAGTGGACATGTATATAACTTTTGAAGTCCTAAAATCTCACCATGCCAGTATCCTTCCTCAGGTGTCGCGATTTGATGAGGTGCTGAGGAATGCGCAGTTGCCATGGAAACCCAGTCCCAGGCCAATTCTGCAGCTGAGAAGAAGAAGAGGGTGGAGACCATCGTGGTGACCAAGGGCTCCTCCGGCCGCAGTGACATCAGCGAGAAAGCCGTGGCCTCCAGTACCACCTCTAACGGTAAACAGATCAACTCCATACCCTGCCACGCCTTGTCTTGTCCTGTCAGCCCCGCCCCCTAGACTTCTTCACACAGATTGTTTTATCAGGTTCAATTAACTCATTTCCATGTGACAAGCTGACTGACGTTAAAAATGCCCTCAATCAGAGAAACCTCGCTCAGAAGCAGACAAACTAAGACGATCAGATCCAAGCGAGTCACAAAAAGGACGGCGCAGCTGCAGAAATAAAGAATTAAAGTAGCGTCGAGTTTACATTTCAAAAACCACGTCTGCCTGCGGTTAGTACAAACAAACAGAGGAAGAGGGTTTGACCATGAGCCACTCTGCTGGACCGGCCCCGGGGCCGCTGCAGACAGGCAGTGCGGGTCTGTGGAATGTCAGACTTCGATGTTTGGGGATGACAGTGGGGGGACACTTCAGGCAGCCCTGCAGGGGGGTTTAACGACTTGTCTGGCCCGTGGTATTTACAGTGTAATCCCCTTGCTCGGGCAGGAAGTCACAGAGAGCTGCTGTGTGTGTGCCGGCTAAGAGTGCATCCTCATGATGCATCATGGGAACACTTTTGCCACACAACTCATTCCCAGATGGCCGACGCCATTTCATTAATTAGAGGGGGTGGGGGGAGAGTTTTTTTTATCGGGCTGAAAAAGCATGGATGTAATTTGGCTTTGTGATTGCGGATTTTTCTCTGTAATGCGTTGGTAATTACACCAAGCGGAGACACATGGTTTGTTTTGGAAACCTGGGCCCTGTAATCATCACAAACACACACACACACACACACACATTCACCTGAGACACACACTTGCTTGTGTTACCAACTAAAAAACTTCAGAAAGGAGAACATTTGGATTGAGGATCCAGTGCCAGTTCGGGGTGTGTCTCCAGTGAGCTCACGTTTCCCCAACATCCCCCAGGGCTCCGAACCCATTATCAGGTGCAACCCAACCCCTGCCTCAGTCCTAACCCCTTTAGCCTCTGCCGCATGCCTCCTTGGCTAACAGAAGGTAATTGTAAGCAGCTGGGCGGGTCGAGATGGTGTCCCACCTCCTTGGCCCCTGCTGAATGGATGGGGTCCCCCTGAAGGGGGCGGATACTGTACTGACACATGACTTTCCATGCAGTTCAGGAGGTTTGTGGATTTAATTTCCCTGTGTTCAATAACCACTATAATAAAATGTATCTATTTGGTGCCGATTAATAACACAATCATCCATAATATTATGCATTATGCATAAATTAACACTTCAAACTTGTTGGGGTTTTCCTCAAACCTTTCTTGAGCCATTCCTTGGTAAGTCAAGTTCTCTCATTTTCCCGCTTTCCTCCCTCTCTCTCTCTCTCTCTCTCTGTATGAGTAAGTAACAGGATGCAGCTCTGCTTTGTGATTACTCCTGTAAGGAGCGTTCCCACATGGTGGCTTCACCCCGTGTTGCATTCATCGGTGCACCCGCTCCCCTGGCCCGACAGCTCAAAAGGGCCGACAGAGCCGCAACAATGGTCTGATTGGTTCCCTTTCGGTGGGGCATGGGGGTGCCCTCCCCCCCTTGCCCTCATCATTTGCCAGGCAGGTGGACCACAAAGTCCCCTGATTCTTTTGTTGCTTTCCAAGGCCCCAAAAAAAGATGTCCGTGCTCTTTGCCTGAATAAATCCTGTCGTCATGGGATAATTTGCCAATAAAAAAAGAGAGGGAAAAAACGTGAAGGAAGGGGGAAGAAAAAGGACCTTCCATTGAGAAAGAGAGAGAGGGGGAGAAGAAGAGAAAAGAGAGCGGGAAAAGGACAGAAAGATGGGACAAGAGGAGCGCAGTAAGAAAGCATGAGTGAAAGGAGAAAGAGGAAAGAGACTTCTGGAAAATTGTGAAGGAATGCGTGCCACAGCGTCGCAGGGTGTGATCTTTGCAGCTTGCTAGAGAGAGAGAGAGAAGTTCTGTCTTTCCTTTCTTCCCTTGCTCTAATTCTTTCTCTTTTTGTTTTATTGCTTGAAGTTTTGAAGGGACAGTGACAAAGTGGAAATCAAATGGAGAACTATCATGGTGAAAAAAGTCAATGGTGTTTAATAAATATACTTACGAAAGAGATGGAGCCAACAGAGGGGAAGGAATAAAGATTTTTTTTTTTTTTTTTTTTAAGGTGGGCATTTAAATGATCAGGCGCGGAATCGAGGGGGAATGTCATCTGACAGAAATGAAGTTCCCCCGTTAGCCGCGCAGCTCAGAAAGTCATTTACAGATACGCTGTCCCGGCCCATCTTTGTGGCGGCCAGATAAGGTTCCATTTCAGAAACGGATAGCAGCCACTTCCTCCGCCCGCCCCATTCTGCAACACCTGTGATAACAGCTTGTGGACCCTAATTGAAAATGGGCTTCAAAATGGATTTTCAGTTTTCTTCCTCCAACCCCCCCCCCCCCCCCCCTTTCCTTCTCTCCTTTTTTTCCCCTCTATTCTTCCCCTCCTTCTCTATAACCTTCAGCCCACCCCCCTCCCTCATAACCTACACCGCCACCCGTTCTGTTAGCGAGACCCCCCTCCCCTTTTCTATGTAGGCGCTGACGCTCTTTTGGGGAAATATTGAATGGAGAGAATGGATGGCGTGCTGTGAGAGGGGTACAGGAGCCAGGCTGGGCGCTGTCGGTGGCTCATCCCTCAGCGCCGTGACAACCAGTGATCAGCACAGTGATCAGTCTTATAAATGAAAGCATTGATCATCTGACTGCGCACGCGATCAACTGCTCCGCTCCATCCTGCTGCCCCCACCAGCCAGACAGACCCACGCGACAGCAGGTCTTTCTGCTTCACATGCAAAACTTTCTCTCACCCGTGATATTTGCTCCATAAAAACAAATTTGCATTGAAGATATTTTAAGTTACTTAGAATGCATCTGGTATATATTTGTGAGTATGCTTGACTGATTATGGTATTGTGTGTGTGTGTGTGTGTGTGTGTGTGTATAGCAGTAGGTAGTAGGAGGTAACAGTGGAGTGTGTGGGGGAGGTCACAGAAGTCATCAGACACCCTGACCTCTAACCCTACAGGGGAGAGGTGAGCCTCAATCACTCAAAGACTTCTCTGTCTGACTCTCGCTGTCCACTCACACACACATACACAAACATACACATCTCTTTCCTTCAGTGCTTTCTGAAATGTTCTTACATTGGTGTATGTGTTGGCAACTATGATTTCATTTACTGCATCATAGGCATTAAGTGAAGCACAGCACACTGTGACACAACAAAATCACATCACTAAGGATGATGGGTTAAAAGCACCATGTGCTGCATATCACAACGACAATCACTTCACTTTCACTTGAAACGCTGGGCCACCACTACATCTACACACAATGTTTGAGTTTAGATGCACATACATACTAGCCTCCACATAGTTGGTTGCATTTCTGTGTGATTCAGAATGAATTTGTGTCATGAGTGAATGTCAGTGTGTGCACTTGAGTGTGTGTGTGAGCGCTTCCAGCCCTCCTCAGGACTCTCTCTGCTGAAGGTAATTTCCTGCAGCAGTGGGGGAGTCAAGGTATCGCGGCGGCTCTGCCGATGGCCGAGACGCTAGATAATCCCAACCCTGCTGGGGCAGAGAGTGTGATAATGTGTGTGTGTTTGCATGATTGTCGGTGCGTTCTGTGTGTTTGTGTGTATGAGCTTGTGAGCCCCCCCCAGGCCAAGCTGAGGACCAGGTGCCCTTCACCTCTGAAATACTCCTTGTGCATTTTTCCTCTCAGTGCAAGCAGGCCCTGCAAAGACAGGAGGCAGAGGTAATGCCTCCTGTTTTTGGAGACTCTCTTCTGGTTCCTGTGTCTGAGGTCACGGGAAAGCTGTGCTTCAATCGTAAGTCCCGGAAGCACTCCTCGTCTGTTTCAGAAGGAATACAGCTGAAAATCCTGCTCTTCCCTGACCGTTCGGAGTTGTCCAGATAAACTTGCACCCCCACGTCTTCTCCTTTTCCTCTCATTTCCCCTCTTCTCCTCATCTCTCATCTCTCTCCCTGCCGTTTGCCGTGTGAAAGAGGAGTCAGGATCAAAGGCCGTCTGGCGTGGCCCTGATTTTAGGTTGATTAGAAACAGAGGAGTGAAAGGAGGTCTCTGTTTCCCCCACAGTTCTTGCCGTCTCTCACTCACTTTCTACTACTCCTCCCGGCGGTTGACAGGGTGAGGAGTTTGTGTGGAGGTGAATATAGGACCTGGTATTCGAGTATTGTGGGATTGTACCCGCAAACGTCTGTCTACTCTGTTTCTTTCTGTCTGGAAGACAGTTCAGGTCAGGGGTGCGAAAAGGCTAACCATTTTGGATTTCTCCTGGTCAAGTTTGGCACATTGCTCCGTTTACACTGTGGGGTGAGTGTGAGTTGATCTGATTGTCGTCTTTATCAGATCTGGATGGCGACTATGTAAGTGCGAAGCCTGGTGCGGAACGTGTGAGGATCGATTAGCCGAAGGAAGAGCTGCTTCGGTGAATTGAACTCAGATGTGTGATGGAGGCGGGGCCTGTGCTGAGCGTCCTCTGGGGATTCGGCTTCAACCACATGTGACAACATGGTGAGGGCAGGATGACTGAACTTTGGCAGACCTCTCACTAGTTTGCTGCGGATCATTGTCAGTTTTGACCAACAAGTCAATGAGAAGGGTCGTCCTGGAGACGCGGCCCGGTGTCCTATTCCATTTATTGTTTTTGGCTGTTGGAGCAAATTTTCTTGTCTTTCTCTTTTTTTCTTTCTTTCTTGCTTTGTTTCCTTGAAGGATAAAGTGTGTACACATTCTCTCGCACGCGCACACACACACACACACATGCACACACAGTGTACACTCACGCATGGGCCTCTCTCCTTATTAACAATTTGGAGACCTCATGACTTCATTTGGGCTGCCGTGCGAGGGCCAGAGGCGGTCCACGTTACGTCTGCTGCCTCATCAATGAGACCTTTGTTTCTGTCTGGATTCCATTCAGCTCCACTGAGAGAAGGAGAGTGAGAGGGAGGTGGGGCTGTGAGGGAGGGGGAGAGGGAGGGAACATTTGGTAGAGAGGCAAAGAGGACGAAAGACGCTGGGTCACCAAGTTAATGATTTTGTGTTTGAAACATCAGAACAGAGTCGGAAAAAGAAAACAAAGAAAGGACCACGGCAGAGATGCAAAAGAACAAAAAAAAAAGTGGCGGAGAGGATGATGCAGTCACAAATCAAGAGGTGCCAACAGTGGTTTCAGTGCCCGTGTAGTGAGACAGCAACAATTCTTCAGGCGTGATTCACCAGCAAGTTTCTAACTTGTGGCTCCTGGTTCTGCCACCTGGTTGATTAAAGCAAAACCCAAACGGATTCCCACTGAAGTGAGACACAGATTTAGATTGTGGTTTTAATATGGACGCTTCATTTGATGAGTCACTTTACAGTGATTTATATGTTTTCTTACATTTATTTCCTTGTTTGTGAGTCTTAGTTCCACTAGGCTGAAGGGCAGAGGAAGAACGTAAACTTTCATTAACCATCGGATATTTTTAGTTAAAGTGCAGGATGTGGTCCACTTTTTGGTCTTCGGTATTTTGTCATGGCATTAAAAGGCCTCAAGAGTAGCATGCGGAATGTGAAATGAATGGGAGGTTAATGTGTTGATTAAAGATTATGGGAGGTTTATAGATGGAGCTCTTGGGAATGACTGGGAGGAGGATTACATTGGCTGGAGTGACAACTGAGGTCATGGAGGAGTATGTCGTTAATGGGAGAGAGTCTGGGTGGAGGAGAGAGGACCGGAGAAGGACATAAATACATGGCATATGAGGAAGAGAGGAGCAGACAGGCTACAGCACAAGATCAGTGGAATAAGTGAAGGATTTGGAAAAAGGAATGACTGGAAAGGTGGGATTAGAGGATGCTGGAAGAGGGAGAGATTAGCCACCTGGATTTATGAACCTCTGAGGTTTTCTTTCATCTAGAATATTTTCAGAGAATACTTCTTTTCTTTCTCACAGGAAATATTACTGAATTGTCAGGATCACAAGTCAATTACAGCGTTACTGTCATCTAAGCCACGTACAGCAATGGACACAGCCAAATTAATGTGATCTCAAAAAAGACAACAGCATAAACAACAGCATAACATGGGGTAATAACTCAGGGCAGTGAGTACTATATCATAATTGTAAGTTCCACAGATAAAAAGCAGGTTTGCTCATTTATAATCTTTTTTTTTTTTAATTGTTCATTTGGATGGCCAGGATTTTTTACAGACCTCAATGCAGATTCCAATAACAAAAAACGGTTTTAATGTGATCTGCCTGTTAACTGTGCTATTCAGTGCTTATTGCTGTGTGTTGGTTAATACAGTGCTGCACTGGAACCACTTCCTTCCACAAACCTTTTACTTTTCATTTCATGTACTTGACAGTGATCAGGAGCTCTTTAACCTTCTGACCACTTGCTGCCAATATTTCACAACTTTTTCACTCCTGTCAGACGCTGGGCCCCATCACACAATAGGTGTGCCTAACAGACTTAAAAAAAACACTCCAAACTTTGAAATCTTGCTGTACCCCCTCATCTTTCATCACCTTGAAAGGCATGGTGGTCTTTCCTAATCTATCTTCAGCAATCACAGTGTAGAGTAGAAACCACCACGTCACCCACAACCTCTCTCAGCTGCCTCCTCCTCAGACAGGGCCTGGCTCTGTCTGTCTGACCCGGCAGCTCCTCTAATCTGCACCCGTCCTAATGAGCAGCTCTGGCCTTCACAGCCCCCCCGCCAGCCAGGCAGAATTGTACGTCCGGAGCTGGCCTTGAGATCCCTTTTCTTCACCGACACTGGCTAGATGAGATGAGAGAAAAAGGGAGTAAATGAAGGGAGGTTGATTAAACACTGAAAGTGGTGTTTTGTGACCCTCCTCTTGGGGGTTCTCCTTGTGGTAGGTCACAATGGCAGTAGAAATTAAAAGATTGAAATAGAAAATTGTTTTAAATGCCTGCAATAACCTGTCCAACTAGAAACATCTGACATGGATTTGATTTTGTGCAGTTGTGCAGTTTGTTTTATTTATAATGCTTTTTATAACCTGTAATGTGCAGTTTGGTATCCTGAGGGTAGTTTTATGGCACTTGGAAGAAAGTTTTGAAGATTGTAGGTTTAAAGGCACTCCAGAGGGTGGTGTGTTGTAGTCATTGTTCTCGCTGACCAAACCGTGAGCGTGTGCACTGCGGGAGGTTGACTGGGTCAATGACCCTTTCAGTGGGGAAGGTAATGATTTGAACATGTTAAAAGAATGTCCAAAAGAAGAGAGGTTGGAGCCTCAGTTAGTGTGTTAAGTGTGTGTGTTTACCCCGTGACGGACTGGCACCCTGTTTGCGGGTTGTTCCTGACTTGCTGGGATCAGCTCCAGCTCCCCTGTTGCCCTGTCTTGGATTAGCCAGTTTAGAAGAGGGATGTGCTTTGCTGTTGTTTGGAGTTTGGAATGGATTTGGGAAGTGTATTCAAATGTCACTTGGAATCCAGAGGATGATGTTATTTAATGGAGTTTGGCACACAGTTCAGAATCCTGATTGCCACGGTATACTGTAGAAAAACAGCTGTCATGTTGAACATCTTGCCTAGATCCGACACAGTCACATATGCACAACTTTTCCTAAGATAAATTAACATGTATAACTGGAAATATAAGATAATCCAGCCACCTCTTTCAAAACTTCTCATTAAAAGGCTCAATCAACCATCGTGCCATGTTTTTGTCTAGATTGCAAATGTAAGACGACATTTGAAAAGCTAAAACCCTAACAAATGATGTTTAATGCATTGAAATGAATTAATTTCACAGAAAATGTATTATTTAATCAAGACAGAAAGGTCAAATTTTGGCAAGTCAAAAGTTTGGTCTACTATACAGAAATTGAACAAATTTACTGCAAATACAAAAAGCTTGAAGGACTGCATCCATGCGATTTGGCAAGAATTCATACAATTTATTGATGAAGTCATCAGGAATAGCAAACAAAGCAGTCTTGCATGCCTCCCAGTGTTTATCAATATTCTTTGGTTTCGTCTTCCATGCTTCCTCTTTCATCCTACCCCACACATGTTCAATGATGTTCATGTCTGGTGACTGGGCAGGCCAATCCTGGAGCATCTTGATCTTCTTCACTTTGAGGAACTTTGATGTGGAGATGGAAGTATGTGATGGAGCACCATCCTGCTGCAGAATTTGGCCTTTATGGTTGGGAAAATAAAAGGTAGCTAAGATTTCTTGGTATTACAGACTATTGATGTTGCCTTCCACCCTGCAGATCTCTCGCACACCCCAATACTAAATGTAACCCCAGACCATGATTTTCCACCACCAAACTTCATTGTTTTCTGGGAGAATCTCGGATCCATGCGGGCTCCAGTAGGTCTCCAGCAATAATTCAACAGAAGATTCATCTGAAAAATCCACTTTCTGCCACTATTCCAGCGTCTATCCTTTTAGCAGGCTGTTGGCCTTGGCAAATGCGACACGGTTTTTCAATTTACATTTACATTTACCTGCATTTATCAGACACCCCTAACCAGAGCGACTTACAATCAGTATTTACAGGGACCGTCCCCCCGGAGCAACTTAGTGTTTAGTGTCTTGCTCAGGGACACAATGTAGTAAGTGGGATTTGAACCTGGGTCTTCTGGTTCATAGGCGAGTGTGTTACCCACTAGGCTACTACCACCCCTACCTTCACCACCAATTGTATTTTGTTTAGTGCTGGCTTCTTGGCACTGATTCGACCATGGAGGCCATTTCGAGACAGAATCCTGTTTTGGTTGACACAGTGACTCTGCTACAGGGAGCTCTGCTGCAGTGGCCTTGGATTTTCGAGCCACTGCGGGCAGACTTGCGGGGTCTGCCTGACCTGGGCTTGTCAAAAAACGTCTCCAGTCTCTTCAAATCTTTTTTTAATCCTCTATACGTGACGCTGAGACACATTGAAGGTGTCTGCCACATCAGCATTTGATCTGGTCTTCAGCCTCTTGATAATCAACACTTTAGTCTCAAGGTGAATCTTGTTTGCAGAGGTCTAGTTGCAGTTGATGTGAAGGTCTAGTGTACTGGACTTCTTTTATACACACCTGAGACCTA
The DNA here is from genome assembly GCF_900700375.1 of Denticeps clupeoides. Taxonomy (NCBI): domain Eukaryota; kingdom Metazoa; phylum Chordata; class Actinopteri; order Clupeiformes; family Denticipitidae; genus Denticeps; species Denticeps clupeoides. The sequence continues at coordinate 28,920,379 of NC_041708.1, read as the reverse complement.
ATTGATCCTCATATGACAAGGTGAAAACACTTACATCTTTGCAAAAATTGACTCAATGGGCTTTACCAAGATTTGAATATTAGAATACTTTTTGACAGTTTCGTTTTGCACTTAAACATTATTACAAAAGCTGTTGAGCCATTTCTTGTAAAAAAAAAAAAATCTTGATTAGAAATATATTTCAGCGGAATTTGAGGTCAATTTTTACACAAGCTACAAGACTTTTGTCAGGGACTGTAGATTATAGTACAATAATGAACATTATTCACATTATTTACACAGGAATTGAACATTGTTTTAGTCATAGTTTAGTCATGGAAACAAGATATTTTAGCATCAACACAATACTGTTTTGTTTAAACTAAACATAACATAGACATGAAAGATACATGAAATAATCTATTAATTAAGATAATTAAGATAATAATAATAATTAAGATTGCTGTTATAGGCTAATGTACTTTTGGGAACATTTTGGGCTTTCAAATTACTTTCATGACAATATAACATATACAGGCCTTTTGCCTGGTGGAAAAGACATTTTTATTTAGAATATTAGTTTACCTTCATTTAGCTAATTTCGTTTAGTTTTTGTTTTCAAATTTTCTTATTAAGATTTTTTGTTTTTGTTCTTATGGAAGAAAGAGCAGGATTGGACACTGCATCTGCCCGTCCTGCACTGACTGTTCTCAGTGGCGGGGAGGGGAAGTTGGTGAAAGTGGACGCTCCACTCTGGGCCTAGACATTTTCTCCGTCATTGATAAACTGCTTAGCACACCAGGCAAATTAATGAATCTGGCCTGACTGAAAACGGCTTTTTTTTGCGTGGTGAGAAGGAGGGGTGACGCGGGGGTAATCCTGTTCCAGCTAAACGGCTGATCCTTCTCATTCCTCACATATCAAATGTCAGAAGTTAAATTAGCCTGCTAGCCCTAGATAGGAGTTAACATGCTTTTAAATGGGATAGGAGCAGAGAATGAAGGAGTGACGGGGGGTGTGTGAACCCCAGTCCCCCCTCACCCTCGGGATCTCAGGCAGGTGCCTTTGAAGTGTCTAATTATCTGTCCGCTGCTAAGTGCCAGCTAACTGTCTTAACGGGCCCCTTCCATCAAGGGCGCTCAATGTATTCACCCATAACATTGCAATGCTGTGCAATGAAAGCAGCATACCAGTATTCCCACAACCCAGTTATTACAATCAAGAATGGAATAATTCTTACCTGTCGTTTTGATTATTTGAAGTTGCAGTTTGAGGAATGCAGTCAGTTTAAATTACTGGCTCACACCTGAAAATGCAGCCCCTCTAAAACAAAAAACATTTAGGAATATTTACAGTACTTTTTTCTGACATGAAATCTGAAAAATTCTGGCCCTTGTGTCTGTAAGAATGATGAGGTAGTGAAGGTGTACTACTTGGGTTGATTGTAAGATTTTCTTCCCCCAGAGGACCAGTTTTTCCAAAATTACCAATTTCCAACTATATGAATGGATTGATTTAATCTCATAATGAATTAAAATATCTGAATCACACACAAAATAGAATTAAAAATTTCCTCTTAACCGACATCAGAAAATCAGGAGGCAACATTTTTTTTTGTAAATCTGAAGAGCATGCCTTGATGCACCAAATATCACTAGATGGAAGATAAGAATGTACACCAAAGGAGGCATGAATGAATATGTTAAGTTGTTTAGGTAGGTGGTCAAGGCTCATTTTGAATACCGATCTTAAACAAATAATTGTCTTATATTTTATAATACAAATAATTAATTTTTAATTTATTTTTATAAAACATTTTCAGTATTTCTCACAGAAATTCTCTTTCAAATTATCTATTAACATTGTAATGCTTAGAGGAAGCTTTTGTGGATTTGTGTTCACAGACTGTCTTTTTTAATTTAAATATTCCACACTGAATTTGAAGTAGCCCATAGGCTTAGTTAATAATGAGTGACAATTGTTACCATATAATGTAACAATTGTATTTTTCCCGTAATATACAAAATGAATATACAAAAATTAAACATAGGAGGGAAAATTCTTAATTAAAGTATTTTTCATAGGAAAAAAATATGGGAGGGGTGGGGGTAGGTTTGGACCTGACGCTGATTTGATGTGAGTTTGTAGATGGAGTGGGAATCTCACTTTGTCTTTGATTCCCCTCTCGCTCTCAGATGGGACCAGTAGATGCTGGTCTCTGATGGAGGTCCCAGCTGAGGCCCAGAGGCACAAGCCAACTGCTCAGCACCCAGGAAGGCAGGAGGGTGGGAGGAGGGTGTGTGCACCCGACCAGCCAAATTAAGATGTGTGGGAGCCGTCGAATTCTCATAGATGAATATTGAGGAGGGCTTCAGGGCTGCGTGGGAAATCAAACTTTGACAACGGGCAGCCGACGAGGATAAGCAGCTCTCTCAAACTGCCAACCAGATCTCACTTCAATTGCTGCAAACATCAGTCACAAGGTGCTATTTAAATTGTGCCCTACAATGGCCCTGCCTGGCATAATGAAAAGAATGAGTAAATGTGTACAATTTTTATATTTTGTTACAAAGTTTTTTCTGTAATTGCCTAAGCGTCTGTCTCATTCACACAGAGTAGAACAACAGATAAAAGTCCATATTTTTTTTCCCTGCCTCAGATTTAATCAAACTTCTTGGCACTAGAGCAATAGTTTTCAGTAGGGTGTAGCCAGTATCTAATGACACAAAATTAATGTTATTTGTGTGTGTCTGCAAGGGAAAAAAACGCCTGGAGAATATCTACCTAATCATGGAAAGTTCTCTACAGCCAGATATTTATAGCAGCGCAATCGCTGCCAGTTTATTACCTCTTAGTCGTAAATGTTTTTTTAATAGATATCATAAAATACTGTAATGCAATGCTGTTTATTTAGAGAAACAATAAAGGTCTGTCATAGTGTGACCATAGTGTGAATTTGTTTAATTGAAAACTGTGGTGTCTGACAACTCCGGGTTGCCAAATAACCTCTGAAGCATGGCTGTAAAATGCATGCTGGGATTTTTCTTTTTTTCCGATTGAGCGGTCCAAAAATGCTAACAGAAAATGTTATTTAATTAGTTTAATGAAAGAGAATTTTTTTGTGAACAGTTGACAAGCTTCCTGAAGACTTTTTCTCTGATCGAGTTCTCGGGGCGGCATTACAGCTTATGGAGTGGAGGAGGGGGAGGTTAAGCGGGATCTCTTGGCGAACTCTGCTCTGTGACGCTGAACCCTACACAATTGCCATAATCCCCGCGCGCAGGCTGCGCTGTGCTCCACCCCCTCAGTGGCGAAGGTGCCGCCGTCCTCCCCGTGGCCGCGCTAATCGCCAGTGATTTCCTCCGCAGGTGCCAGGCCGCGGTGATCCAGGTAGCGCTAATGCCACTAAGCCGCTTGGAGAGGTGCTCTTATTAAAAATACCGCCAGATGTGGGAATTTACACACAGCCCCTATCCATCTCATTGTTAATTGGGGGAATCTTTTTTTTTTTTCCAGCAAGTTGATTTGCACGAGAAAGAAAAAAGAGCGGGAGAGAGGAGGGGAAAAAAAGAGAGCAGAAGAGATTATCGCGCAGGAGGAGTGTAGCTTTGAAGAGTGAAGCTTTGTGTTTTCAGAGTGTATCCTCTGCTCCCGTCTCTTTCCTCTCTCCTCCCTGCTACCCTCGTGTTGCCAGGCCAGCACGCGCTATTGACAATGATGCTTTCAGAAGTACTGCAGGTGGAAAATCTGCGCGGCATTGGCTCGGTCTCAGAGCAGTGAACCGCACCTCTGCACCAGTAGGGGCTCTAACAAAGCCGGCTCGCCGGAAAACAATGTGCAACACCGCGCAACGCTGATGCAAACACCTCCCGTGCTCACCTGTGTCTTTTGAACTGACTGGCATTGACTGGCGCCACGGCTGTGGGATGCTGGGTAAAGCCTCGAGGGCGGAGACGTGATTGGCTCTTACACGCCGACCCCTGTGCACTGCGCTTAAACTGCGCTCCCCCGAGAAGCTGCGTCGTCCCACAACTTCCGTCCCGGGCCTACTTCTGACCCCGGCCCGGCTCAAAGGCCCCACTCCAACTTTTTTCATTGTTGTTTAGTCATTTGCTGTTTGTTTAACCCCCACCCATTTTTTGACGTCCAATTAATCTTTTTTTTCCTCGTTGACGCTCGGGCCCTTTTCCTTTCAAGAGATCCAAGCCAGAACCCCTGGAAAAGGAGGCTCCTAAGTATAAAACGAGAGAAACCTGTGCATTAGGATTTAATGAGGGGCTGGCTGGGGAACGTCGAGTGAGTGATTGAGAGAAAGAGAGAGAGCGGATGGATGGACGGGGTAAGAGAGAGGGGGAATGAGTGAGAGAATGAGTGCTTGAGCAGAGCACCAGCCTCCATTATACCGGGAGAGAAAGCTCCTGAAATACTAGAGCCGGGGCGTGCGCTCTGATCAGGGCGGCAGCGAGCACAATTACCTTCTTTTCAAATCCTTCAGTGACACTGCGGGAGGAAGGAGGACTTTGAAACTTGAAAGGCAGGAGTTCGCTTTCAACCTCAAACGCGAGCAGGAAAGGGCTCTGAAATTTGTTCAGTGCTCCCCATCCACCATTAGCTTGTTTCTTCCTCTTGCCTCCAGGCATTTAAGCGCTCTTTGAAAAGATGTTAAGAAATTCAATCACCACAGAGAGACCAGGCTCGTTTTTTCCCCCCTCTGTTTTTTACTGTGGAGCATGCTTTCCCCCTGGTCCATGGAGGACAGGCCCGGTGCTTTTGTGTTGGGGGGTGAATAGACCTGTGAACCGGCGGAGGCCGGGATGGGGCAATCACAGAGAAAAAAGACAGCACTGTGAAAGTGGGATGGAAAAAAGTGAAGAGAGTGATGTGAATGGGGTCTTAGGGAAATGGTCAGGGCCTGGAAGTTTCTCTGACGAGTGCTCTGTACTTCAGAGTAACTATTCTGACAACAATCGAAAAAGTGGTTTGGGATTAGCATAGGTTGTTTTGTTTGGGTAAAATTGAAATGACATATTTTCAGGTACTTTATGAAGGGATTAATCTCAAGCAAAGGTATAAATTGTACTAATGGTATAAAGTTGTTTTTAACTGCTCAGTATACTCATACATATAACTTCGGATACATTTATTATATCATGATATATCAGAAATCTGTGAAATATTGATTAAAACAATTGATGATTTGATTTGCCAAATGTAAATTAATAATTTAATTCTAACAAAGTACTCATGCACTTATTAGGCCAGGAAAAGGGGGTTTGTTCTGCAATGAGGAGTGGTTGAGAGGTTCACTCTCCTGTTTGCTCTCAGATTCGAGGGCCGTTGACCCATTCAGTGCTCAGTGTTTACAGAGACATTTATTGCAGACAATTCAACAGAGACAGACCCTCATAAGGTTCTTTACTCTAAAATAATGAACCCCAGCAGCTCTACTCATCGTGGCAATTGCAAAGAGGATGGGGGTGACCCTCCCATTGAGATCTTTTTTATTTAGCTGACCCCATTAAAAGAGACAAAACCACAGTAAACCACATCTAATTCAGAATCAGTAGTTTATGGATATATATCCCTAAACTGATTATTTATTCATTCATTTATTTGTAATATTTAAATTAGGTACTTATCTTTTTCAATGTTTTGAATCTTAATTCTTTTTTAATTATTTGTGACAGATCAATTTCATGAAATAGAAATTGATCTGTCAAAGGCTAAAAATCAAATTAACAGATTATAATTTGTAAAATTAAACAGTGCCTTCATGTCAAATTAAACAAAAGATTATTTACAGTCGAACAGTGTAGTACTGCCATAGACAACGTTCAAGGACATGTGAGTCTCTGGGAGTGTTTGGGGGCTTTGTCCACAGTTCAGAGTTCACTGCTCTAAATTAATGACACAGCCAGAGACCTCTGTGGCAGCAGCACCTCTGTCTAACCTGACCTGTCTCTATGGACATTGCGCCTCCTCAGTAATCTGGAGATGAACCAGCAGAACCAACACAAACAACAGAAAGTTAAAAATATATATAAAAATGGGACACTTCTCTGGGGTCTGATACTTTAAAATGCCCTTGAAAGAAACTATTTTATTTGAGGATTTTGGTCACTTTGGTCATAAATCTATTGGAAAACATTTAAGGTGGACATTGTTTTATCTGATAATTGAGCAAACCAAAATGGTTTGTGTGTCTGTGCATTTTTGTACCTGCTCCTATGGGATGTGTGTTTGTTCAATTCCTGGCCTCCAGTAATTTCAGTTCTGCACACTTATAGAGCAGCCTGCCATACCCACGTCTCTCAAATCTGCATTAGGAGGACAGGAACATGAAGGGGAAATCCCTTTATATTAATATTTCAGTTTGCAAGAGCAGACCTATTAATCCAGATTTAGTAGCATCAGTGCCATTATTCCCTTAATAAGATCACACAATATGCAGTATAGGATTAAATACTTACAACGTAACAAACGCTCGGTTCTCTTGGACTGAAGATGCTGCATCTCACTCTTTTTTTTAATGCACACCCTATCTCTCTCTTGCGTACCCTGTGTGTATGTAGTTATGTGTAATTTTCAGGAAATTAGTGCAGGGGAACTACTGTGAGGCATGGATGAGAGAGTTTTAGCGCCAGGAAAGGCTGCACAGTGTGGCTCCAGCACTGTCCTAATCTGTCTTCCTCTCCGGCCTCTGGTGCCTCCTCTGCGGTCGGGGTTTGCTGACTTGGCCGGGCAGCGATAGCTCACTAACGCTGCTGAGCTTCAGCTGTTGGCTCCTGCAGCAAATCCCACCCCCACCAGGCCTCCAGAACATCAGAGCATCGGCCGTGGAAGTGACCAAGTGGGGTGGACCTCCGGCGAGCTGAAGTGGGTCTGGGCTGGAAGAAGGGGATGAACTCATTGGACTGGGAACTCCGGCCTGGCAAATCTGAAATGAAACAGAAGTCCGAAATTAAGCGGAACGGAGCGAATTACTCTGAGATAAATGAAATGCTATTAAGGTATTAAAATTTAAGTATTTGAGAAACTGTAGGAAATTCAAGTTAAAAGGCATTAGAGGAATACCAGAGGAAAAATACTGCGATTAACATGGAAGGGCATACAGTAAATAAATACTTTTTTGTTATATTGCATTCGATTTTTTTTTTTTAACAACAACGAAAGCAATGAGTGCTGAGTCACATGAAGTTATTTTTTTGCACACACATTTTATTTATTTTCAGTGGTGCAGTTGAAATTCTTTTATAAGATGAAGGTGAACACAGTCCCATGTGAAAAGAAGCAAACAAACAGCATGATGAAATATACTTAGGCTTCAACGATTTACACGCTTGGTAATACATGTCAAATAAACACTTATATTTCACTTACATCATTTTACAAAGGGGTGGTAGTAGCCTAGTGGGTAACACACTCGCCTATGAACCAGAAGACCCAGGTTCAAAGTTGCTCCAGGGGGGACTGTCCCTGTAACTACTGATTGTAAGTCGCTCTAGATAAGGGCATCTGAAAAATACTGTAAATGTAAATGTACAAATGATGGACCCACATATGCTGAGATCATTTTTGGTGTTTTTTGTTATTTAAAAGTTCAAGCAGCAAAATTGTGGCAAAGCTGAACCCAAGTGTAAGTGAAACGATGAATCACAAGAAACCGTGGGCTTTTATTAATGTAGCCAATCCCAGCAGTTTCGAAATACCGACAAACACAACGAATGTGTTAATTTCTGCTGTCAAGTTTTGTATTGAAACAATGCATGTGTATTGATATCATGAAATTACTAGTTTCCCAAAAGCCCCAAAATGTCGCCTCACAGTGTTCTCTTATCCTGCTGGCCAGAGGTCGACGACCTAAAGCCAAGGTCAGGAGTCCCAGGAAACTTTAGCTCTTCCATCCACACTGGATAGAGATTCCCCTGAGACTCCATCACTGTTCTACATTGTCTTAGCATTGGAAAAGAGACTATTATTATGGAATGCCGAGATAAGAGCTACAATGCAACTGAATCAAAAACAGCAGGAGAGACTAAAAGGGAAAAGGAGGAGAAAAAGGAATAGAAAGACCGAGGTGTGTGTTGATAGTACCCATGATGACATTTAACAGCAGGTCAGAATTCCAGGGAAAAGTCTAGGCTGCCCTCTCCATGGGAATTCTTGTCTTTGAAAGGAAAAACACACACATACAGACAAGAAGAAAAAAGGAAAGGCAACTGACAGAGAGCAGTGACTTGTGGTGAAATCCTCTGCTGACTGCAGCTCAGATGTGAAGTTAGGACCTGTTCTTCTTTACAGAGAGCATCCACATGCTCAGCTAAGGAGTTGAAGGGCCCAAACTCTGGGGGGGTAGGTGGTTGTGCAAAAAATACCCACAATGCTTCATCCCAACAGCAAATGGCCCATGGAAGACTGCTTAACAGCGCTTTCCTGGGAGCTTTGAACGTGACCTGACTTGCTCCCTGCTTTTAAGGGGAAGTGTGTGCATTTGTGTGTGTGTGTGTGTGTGCTAGAGTGTGAACATGTCCTGAGAAGTTCGCTTTGACGGTAGCAAATTATTTGTCATTCAACTAAAAGCTCTAGAGTGCATGTTCCCTCTCAAAGAAACTGAGCAGGTGTGTAGGTGTGACCTGTAGTAAGCAGTGACCAATTCAGCCTGATGCTCTAATTGAATAATTTGGTCTCTCTCTTTCTCTGCTTCGCAGAAGATGAGGCCACAGGCCTGTACCATCGAGAGAGGCGCAACGCTGTCAGCTCCCCCAGCCCAGCCTCCGGCAAGCTGAGCGAGGAGCCGTCAACCTCTGAACAGCGCTCACCGCTGGTGAAGAAAGATCTGCACGGCTCACTGCCTCACATTGCCGACCACGCCCTGCCCTACCGTGGCACGCTGTTCGCCATGGACCCACGCAACAGCTACCTGGACTCCCACTACAGTGAGTGATGGTGCAGTGCAGTGTCATGGTAAAACCTCCATTAGGAGTATTTAGGGGAGTTTCTGGAAAACCAGCTTTTAAAGGGGTGTTTTAACGTGGTCCACCTACACCGTAACCTGTCACCTGAACATGATATAATGAAAAATGAGTGTGGTGTAAGAGAAAAATCTTCTGGTATGTAAACCTCTTGGACTGAACTTGTCCAGATGTGACCTGAGAAAGCAAACATGTCAATCCACCCCTTATTTTTTTGTTTTGGTTTTAACAAGCCAGGTAAGTGCACTAAAACATTCAGAAGGCCTCAGTTGTTTAGGGACAGTTTAGTGTGCAGGCTACAGTCCTCAAGCAGAATATTTTTAAAGCACATTGTGTTTTGTTTCATGATTTTTTTTTACCACCCAAGAGAAAGTAGTTGGTGATGCTTGTGCCAATCAATATGTAAAACAATTTCTTATCAATGGACCTGTGCACCAGCACATCAGGCTAAACAAACTGACAGATTAAAAAGAAACAATTTTCTAGAAACAAACAAATTTCACCCCAATTATATCTGTATGATAACTCTTTAACTGGCTAATTGCTGAGCATCACGGTGACTTACAATTTCTGAAATGTTCAAGCTTTGGAAGTTCAAGTCTTATGGCTCAAGGACACACCTGAAACATGCTCAGCAGAGGCATGTGTTTCTCCCTCCTTCTCTGTTTTAAGGTGAAAGGCAAAGCCGAGCGCTGAGTGATTGGGCATGACAGTTGACTAGTTGCCCTTTCTCTCTCTTTTTTTTCTCCCCCTTTCCCTTTTCCAAGGGAGTTAGTATGGAGGACGGCTTACGCTGCTCCGTAATTCCCTCATTAGAGTCGGCCTGAGTACCGCTCTCGCCTCTACTTCATCAACACACAGATCAAAGCCTCCAGCTCCCCCTCTACACTCTCTCTTTCATACACACACACACACACACACACACACACACACACATTCAGAAACTATTCTTCCCATTCTTCTCTCTCTGGGAAAGGAAGAAAGAGAGAAAGAAAGGAAGGAAGGATAGAAAAAGAGATTGATGAGGCAAATGTAGGGCCTTTAGGAGGTTAATTGCTCAGACCACCGTTTGCCTGGATGTCGCCCCTTGGACAAGGATTCGTTGTGATGGCTTGTTTAGTTGCGCTAAATTGGCTCTGAATTGGTCCTGACAGAGTGGTTTTAATTCACCTGACTTAATGAATAGGTCTCTCTCTTTCTTTAACACACACACATACACACACACACACACTCCCAACCATTTACTGTATCTCTATTTATTTAGCTCCTTCATTAGCTTCCTGCTCCCTGTATTGGTGCCTTGGCTGTCACAGGCTCTACTAATTCCAAAGGTTACTTAAAGTTAGACCCGCGCAGCTCTGGGCCTTTGCAAGTGGAACATTGCTGTCCATTACTGGCCAGGGCCCAGCTCAGCAAGCCTGCCACATTTGATTGTAGCAGTGGGCAGAACGGGGAGCTGGGGGTTGGTTTGGAGGGAGTCTGGCTGGCTGCTGTCCAGAGGGGTTTGATGATGTGGGGGTCTGGCTCTGTGGGGGTGGCAGTCATAAGGGAAAGTCAGTGTCTGAAACAGTGGCCGGGAAGTCAGAGGGTCCACACTGTCTTAAAAGGTCTCCATTATTTCCACATGGGGGCCCAGAGAAACTGTAAAATGAACAGGGTTAGAGGGGGTTAGAGTGGCAAAGTGCATGGGGCCCACTTCAGCATTTCCCTGTATCTCTCTTCCTCTATCTTTTACTCACTCCCCACATGCCCCTTGCACCCCTACCCCCCACCCCCACTCTCCCCCTCCCCACGACATGCCAAGTGATTTTTGGAAACTGCTTTGTTTCATTTTTTCTGTCTTGACTGATAGTGTGCCTCTGTGATAGATGAACTAAAAGCTTATGAGAACTGAAGCTGTCAGTTTCAGCGATATGGGCGTGTCATTGGAACAGACTGGTCTCACGCTAGCTCCCCTGCTTAACTGAGGATTAAAACATTTCCTTCTCTTTCTGGCCCAGTGCTTTTGTCTCATTCGGCTATAGTTGAGAGTCATAGGACTGTTGGTGCATGTCCATGGATTTTATAAAATTGATTCCGTCTCTGAAATGTTAGTAAATTTCTTAGAACAAATTGTGTTTAGGATTCATTACAACAAGAGCAATTCTTTTTGTATATTTCTTACTATGACTCCACTTCCTCTTCAACTTGGGCTCCTGCCCTTTGACCTTGTCTTGTGAGGGTCTATAAAGATCAGGGTTCCCCATTTCCCCAGTCTCTTTTAAGGAAGTCTTGGCGCCAACTGTTCAAAAGTCTCAAGGTGTGAAGAGCATTGACCCCCATTTCTGGCACCATCCCTACCCTTTGGAGGCTGTCACACTCCATCCATCACCTCCTAAATGCATCCCAGGTGTGTGCGGGTGTGATGGAGTGGAGGCCGCGGGCCGTTGTGCTGTGTTTGCATAGTGAGCTGGGCAGGACAAGAAGGGCCAGGTAAAATCCGATTACTCTTCTTTGGCGCCCAGTGACAGGCTCCTAATGTGCCTAAAACGCGCCAACACCTGCAGTCCCCCCTCAGCACACCTGGCTGGTGTGTCAGTGCAGCACTGTGCCCAGGAAACTGGGTGTCAGGTGCAAAAAAAAGTTTATAGACCTGGGTTCCCTGCCAGTCTTCTTTTCATCAAGACCTTCCTGCTCTCCCACCCTTCAGAGCTTGAGACCGTAAGTCTGTTTCAATTTTTTTTCTTCACTCCCACTTCTTCGTGTAAGTAAGGAAGCCTTGGGTGGAAAAATAGCACTTTATGATAGCATTAGTGAAGCTATTGCCATTCTTGAGCCTTAGGCTCTTTTCTTTAGCAAACACTGGATAAGAGTCAATCTCCTGCTTACCACAACGTTAAGACATGGCAGCTTTTCTGTGGATCAGCCGGTGGGATTCAGAGAGAGGGGGGGATTAATGAAATAGAACACTTCTTAAGATTCTAATTGTCAGGAAGTGTGAATGTAAGGCAAGGCATCGACATCTGTTTGTATTGTGTGCTGATTAGGGGGTCAGTGGGCTTCCGCAACACTGAGCCACTTGCTGCCTGATCTGGATGATTCTGCATGCATCCTTATGGGAATTCTCAATCAAGTCATTTTTTGTTTGCACTGACAAAATGTATTCCTCCCCAAAGTTAAAGCTTGTCCCAATCTGAGAATAAAAGCCTCTTGTTCTTAAAGATCCTTGTTGAAGCTAGGAGGAGGACTTTTGGAGGAGAAAAGAAGAGCAGTAAGTTGCTGCTGCAAACACATTCTTTTCATACACATTCTTTTGCAACTTTTGAGTCAGATTATATTTAGCTCAATGAGCACTCAGCACCACCATTCAACATTTCCTGATTTTCCCAAACAGAAAAAGTCTTGTGTCTCTGTACTTCACAGTCTTGTGTCTCCATCTTTATTACAGTTCCTTACAGTCAATATTATGACCTTGAATTGTGATGTGTACAGCTGAAGGCGTAGTACTAATTTCATAACTAACAGGATCTCTTCAGGCATTTTAAAAGTCATGTCAATTCGCATGAGTACATTATAAAAGCAGCAAATGCTTATTGCCAAGAACTGTTTAATTAAATCAGTTCTAAGAAGACTGTTTTGTCCTTTAGAATTGTATTACTGCACTAAATAATGCAATAAATACATGGAATGGGCATCTGGACGTGCTTCATTCTTGGCTTGATCATGTCCATGACCTCTGCAATGGCTTACGGGAAACTCCGATGTCAGCTGCTTAACCTACATTCTAAAGATCCATTGATGCATATTTTCATCCTTTTTAATGTTAAGACATGAAGGTTTTACTTCTTTCTGCCATTGGGCTGGTGGCAGATTTCACCCCTCTAGCAGACATTCTGCATTCACAGGCACATTCTAGCACTCATGTCGCTCTTAGCCTGACAAAGACCTCATGGTGAGGCAGGCGTCTGCCTTTGATTCTGAAAAGATGATGGTTGAACTCCAGGCCGGGTCACATGGAGCGGAAACCTGCTGGTCCGTTGCACTGAATTGCAGGGCCTGGTGTCAACCTGTCCCCTCCTCTAAATCACATTGCAACTGACCATTGAACTGAAAGAGGGAGCTGTCAAGTGCTGGAACATGACTCGCACTGTAATTCCGAAATTGTCTAGGTGATACTTCTGTGGGCGCAGATCATAGTTTTAATCTGAATGTAAAGTGGCACATTTATCAGCCAACAGTCCCGGAGAGCTGTGTCAGCTTTTCTCAAAGAAGCAAAAAATGCAGAAAAGAAAAACGGGGGGGGGGGGTGCATGTGCATTGAAGGGAGAAGAGGGGGGACGAGAGTCACTCACACTCGACCCCATTCAAGGGCAAGAGCTTGTTTTTTTGGTGATTGATTCAATATTGGCTCTTTGAAAGAGGGGCACAGGGGTGGAAATCTCGACGGGGCACGTTGGGTTAGAGATGCCAGGGGCACGCCTGCGGGCGATGGGAAGGGTTCTCTTCCATCCATCCTTTTCCACTTTCATCAAGAATGAGGAGACGTCATCAGGCAGGCTCCTGGAGCATTAGCGCCTCTACCCAGCTCACAGTGGATAATCACACCATCCCCTTTTATTCAGATTATTAAATTAATCTTACTTGGTAAGTGGGTCTTGACTTTTATTCTTGTAATTTCTGTTTTTTTTTCTAAAGACTTCAGGGTCTGCAAAGCACCCAGAATTTATAAACCACTGTGTGTTAGTCATGTTCTTCAGGACACTGATAACACTATATAATTGAACGTCTCAAAATAATAAGCAGGATTTGTTATAATTGTTTGTGTAACATCTGCCTGACTCTTTGCTCCCTGGCTGCATTTACAATGGTTAATCGGTTAAACGCACAGTGCCGACGCAAGCGAAACTACTGTAATCTCGCTTTGAAGGAACACGCGAGCTTAAAACACGCCGACGTTGAGGCTTTTCAAAGCGCCCGGCCCGCTGGGAAAGCCACCGGCGTCAGTAACAGCGCCGTTGACAATAGGAGATCTGACTTAAAGACGCCAGCAGCAGGAGCTGCAAAGTAGCGGCGGCCCAGGAGAATGGTCCTTCAGGGCTGCCACCGGGTAAAGCCACGACATCTCCAGCTTCCTGCTCCCCCCCTACCAAAATGCAGCTTTCTTTCTGCTGGATAATCAGTGTCATGGGACTGGTAGCCTTGCTTTCAACTCTCGCAGTGCACTGGGCTGGTTTTGGCAGCGACTTGTCTCTCCCTCTTGTCACCAGTAGGAAAGGTTAACACCGCGAGCCTGAGCAGAAGCTTCTGCCTGGGGATCAGCTGCACCTATTGTTGGTGGGAAGGAGGTGGATTGAGGAGCATTTGCTAATTAAAATGTTTCTCATGGTTATTACCAAGTGCAATAAGAAGGGTACATCCCTGGCTCTTGTGTTTGGAGAGTTGAAGAGGGAGATCCAACCCAGAGAGAGGGCATCAGAGTGGTACGGGGTTGGGGGGTTGAAGATGTAACAAAGCTGAAAATGAAGAGAGACATAAAAGAAACGGAGCTGAAGGAGGTCAGAGCCATCACAGGCTCAGCAGTGCCTTCAAAGATGGCTGGGACAGGTGGCAGCTCCAGACAATCTCGCTCCACAGAGCAGCATCCTCTCTGGGAGAGATAAGGGATTCCTCTGTCCATCCCCCCTTACTTCTCCTCCTCCCTCCCTCCCTCTTACTACCAATTGCCTATCCCCTCTCTCCCTCTTCTCTCCCCGGCCGGGACTCTTTGATGTGGCTCTGTTGGAGTAGGCTGCTGGGAGCGCACTCTGGCCCGACTCAATCAGAGGCTCCTCTGTGGTGCCGGGTGCGCTCCGGTCTCATTAAAGCACTCTGGCAGGGTTAATCCTCTTTAAGGTTTACACCGACCTGGTTTTGTCTCGCGGCCCAGGCAGCGAACCCCTGGGCACCACCTGGGTGAAGAGGAGAGCGAGGAAGGGGAGTGGGGTGGAGGAAATTGCTGTGACATGAGTTCTTCTCCTCTGAGCTTCTCCCTCTCTCTGCTTTTTTCTCTTCCCCTTCCTTGGTCAATGTGCTCCAGCTCCGTGCTCCACCTCTCACTAGCTCTCTAGATGCTACCTAACCCTGTTTGTAAGTCTGTTAGGATTATTTGGGAAGAATTTGTTGACAGGGATGGCATAAAAGGATTACAACTCACCCTGGGTTTTTTTTTTGGTTGGGGGGGTTTGCACACTGAGGAGAGGATGGGAAGGAGGACCGCTTCCTTTATTTTAACTTGTTGATCCTGCGGTAAAGGAAGTGAAGTTGATGAAGAGAGAGGCCAGTGAGTGAGGGTATGGCTAGAGGGAGGGTGGTGGTGGTGATGACCTCTGCTTATCTCTTGTCCGCTCTTTAAAAAATCATGGTAATTTGTCTGAATTGTTGACCATTCCTCTGCTCTAGTCTTTAGGACACTAATCTCTTGCACTGGAATGATTAATGATTTGGCCACTTTGGATTAAGCCAAGGCTAAATCACATTTGTTCTCTGTGGCCTTTTAGGCATGTGGTGTATGTTCTATTTATCTGCTTTTAACTGAACATTTTATGACTTTACTGGTTAAAGTACTTTATTCATTATAATATATTCATTATAATATATTCATTATAAATAACTATACTAAACTATAAATAAATGGCAGCATTAAAATAAGAATTAGTGCTGTGTTCAGGTTCAGATTCTTTTAATTATTAGTAAGTAAGCACATGCTTTAAAGTCTGTTAATAACACCACAAAGAAATTATTAACAGAAATCGTATTAACAGTAATGGGAATAATGGCATTACAACAGTATGATTATGGTCAGGGGTTATGTATATACTACACATATACAGTTCTAGATTATTTATGTTTTTTTTTTACAATTACTAAGGCATGCTTTTTCATAAAAGATGAAATCAGATTACAAACCTGAAAACATATAATAAATCTCATTCCCTCTTCTTTAGCTGTACCAGGGTTTATACTGTGCATAAGATGATCCTGAGGAAAAAGAACACTGCCACAGTGTCCTATTTCACTATAAACTTATTTATGGCTTTAATTGTAAGGATGGGTGTTTCTCAAACTTTTCATGTTGATATATAAGTGAAACTAAGTGCCCCAAGCTTAACCTTGCACAATTTTGTATTTGATTTGTATCTAATTAATTGTGCAGCCCATTTTTTGCATGTTTTTAAATGAGAGTTGGCCAGGACTTCATTAAAATACCACATTACCCTCCCCAGCCCCACTGTCCTGTTGAGTTAACTGGCATCTGTAATGATTTCCCTCTGTGGTTAGAGTTACCGTTGTTTTGGCTCAAGACGAGGGAGTGAAGAAAAGGCTGACAGCTTTAGCTTGCTGCTTTCTGCTGGTAAATCGCTCTGTAAATCTTGCCCACCAACTGGGACTGGAGGTAGGAAACAGAGCAAGATTGGCTGGGGAGGGGAATTTTGGGAGTAGGGGAGGGAGCGGTGAAGGCACTGCACTTTGTTCTGTTCCCCAGCTTATCCCAATCCAAACTGGAAAACCTGGAGAGGGATTGGTGCTCCACCGGGGCTCCGGCAATATAGCCTTCACTCAGAGCCTGAGCAGTCTGGAATGGGAGGACGGTAGGAGAAAGATAGAGCAGAGGAGGTGGTGGAGGAGGGGCATGCGAGTCCGGGGATGCCGGTGGGGGATGAGCGATAGAGAGGTTTACAACTCCCCTTTCACACAAAGAGCCCGCTGTTACGTTTCCGTACATTGCAGTGATAGAATCCAATGGAGAACTGTATTCGTGATGCCAGGCCCTCAATTAAGCAATTAGAATGGGAAGGACTTTTTTTTCGCGCTATGGCAGCTATCTGGAATAAAACAATAAGCTTGTTACAGACTGTCAGGAAATGCTATTCTCGTGTGACTCAAGGCTTATATGTTATGGACATAAAAATACTTTGATATTTGTGAACATATGATTCTTTAAACAAAATTAGGCATGTAATATGGCCTGTGTTCAGTTAATTTGGAGACAAATAAGAGAAATTTCGTTCTTTTTTCAAAACCAATTTCATGTGTATTATCACAGTAACATATTAACGTATAATATTAATAACTCTCTGCTCTGTTGCTTTTTAAAATGCATTTTTGAGTCTGTGCCCAGGCTCCTCATGGAGAGCCCTGCACAGCTAGCGCTCTTGGCTAATTTATACAGCAGTAATTAGGCCATTAGACCTGCTACAGTCTGGGACTGTAATTAAACAAAACACACAAAAGTCAGCAGCAACTCCCACTGAGCACAGTTAAACAGTTCCAGAATATGTTATTTACATGTCTGAACCCAATGTGTTATTTACCTGTCTAAATAGTGCAAAGTTTGCATCTAAGCAAACATTATTGAAAGGAGGGATCCCCTCACAATAATACACACACACATACACACACTCACACAGACAATAATGTATTTCTCATTAAACAAGAACTTTCCTTATGTGCTGTTCATCATTTAATTAACCAGTCATTTGACATTGTACAGTGGGTATGGAAAGTATTACATTTTTCAATCTTTGTTATATTAATTTCCTTTATTGGAAATATTGATAGAAAAACTCAGAATTGTTGACATTTTTGCAGATTTATTGGCAACGAAAAACTGAAATATCATTTGGTCATAAGTATTCAGACCCTTTGTGACTCTCATATATTTAACTCACATTCTGTCTATTTCTGCTGATCATCCTTGAGATGGTTCCACACCTTCATTTGAGTCCAACTGTGTTTGATTATACTATTTGGACTTGATTAGGAAAGCCACTCACCTGTCTATACAAGACCTTACAGCTCACAATGCACGTCAGAGCAAATGGGAATCAAAATGGGTCAAAGGAACTGCCTGAAGAGCTCAAAGAAGGATTTGTGGCATGTCACAGATCTGGCAAAGGTTACAAAACAATTTCTGCACACGTAAGGTTCCTAAGAGCACAGTGGCCTCCATAATCCTTAAATGGAAGATGTTTAGGACCAAAAGGGCTGGCGGTCTGGCCAAACTGAGCTATCGGGGGAGAAGAGCCTTGTTGAGAGAGTTAAAGAGAGGTAACCTCCACCAGTTGAGGCTGTTTGGCAGAGCGACCTGACAGAAGCCTCTCCTCGGTGCAAGACACAAGATGGTGAGAAATAAGCAGTATGTATGGAGAAGGCCAGACACTGCTCATCACCTGTCCAATACAGTCCCAACAGTGAAGCATGGTAGTGGCAGCATCATGCTGTGGTTTTTTTTTTGCAGCTGCAGGGATCGTACGACTGGTTGCAATCGAGGGAAAGATGAATGCGGCCAAGTACAGGGATTTCCTGGATGAAAACCTTCTCCAGAGTGCTCAGGACCTCAGACTGGGCCAACGAGACAATGACCCTAAGCACACAGCTAAAACATAACTCTGTGACTGTTCTTGAATAAGTCAGAGACCTGACATAAACCCAATTGAGCATCTTTGGAGAGACCTAAAATGGAGAGACCTAAATCTGCAAAAAGGTCAACAATTCAGTGTTTTTCTGTCTATATGGGGTGCTGTGTGTACATTGAGGAAAAAAGTTAACTTAAATGAATTTAGCAAATGGCTACAAAATAGAACAAAGAGTGAAAAATGTTAGGGGGTCTGAATTCTTTCAGTACCTATTGTATGTATTTGGTTGTGTATGTGTGTCTTCACATGCATTCATTCAATACTGTGTGTGCACTCATGTTGTTGTGATAAGAGTGCAATCTTAATTTATACTCAAACACACACACATTTTGATATATGGGTATAGTAGACTGGCTTATTTTGCCACTCTTTCTCCCTCTGTCTGAAATCTGTCCCCAGTCTCAGTCCTCATTGAGAGCACCGCACCATAAGGCCTTCTTAGTTTGACTCTTTCTTATTCAGCCTCCTGACTAAAGAGACTGCCACCTCCTCCGGTGTGTATCCGCCATGCTCCATTAAAAAGGAAAACGGCGCGGGCAGCCACAGGGACCGCCACAGAGCACAGAGCAAACAGGCTGGGAGCAGCGCTTCACACAGCAATCCGTCTCCACCAGAGCCTGTGGAGACTGTTTACTACCCACAGTAAATTGGCCCATTTGTGGTGGATGTGTGTTTCCATGTGTGCATGTGTTTGTCAAAGCATCCTCTTTTAGAGTAAAGACACAGCCGGAGGTTATAGGCCCAACAACCCCAACTCCCCCCAAATTCCAATATACCTTTTGCATGGGTCACCCCTTCCCCAATGCAGAATGGAAAATAAATAAATATGAAAACAAGTTATATATATATAGAAAGTGAAATCAAAAGCATTGCTTGTCCCTCCCATGTGGAATACGAAATGCTCTTGCCTAGCATTATAAACTAACATTATGTTACTGTAACCCACTCAGAGTGGGATTTGGCCTAAAAGTGCCACACAAACAAATAGTGCTGGGAAAAAAGAGAAGAAAGGAAGGTGTTGGCACCCCGTGTCTACGCTTTCCCTATTGATTCCCTGACAAAGCCTCTCCCAACTTCAGTAGCAGGAGATGAGTCATTCTCTTTAATGGCCATTCAGAAAAACGCTGCCAAACCTAAGACAGCGGCAGGCCAGAGATCTTCACAGAGGAAGCGTGATCAATAACTCTACTCACAGTGTCCAAAGATGGGGGGAACAGGGGAAAAAAATACAGAAGTGTTTTATTCCAGCCCAGTTGACTGTTGTCCACATCTGTCTTATGTTTGAAGTTTGCCTTTGTAATGATCCAGCTTAACTTTGCATTGTGGGAGCACTCCTTTTTCTCTGTCATTATTTCACATGCCAGTCATTAAGACGTGATTATAAATGAGCCTTAATGAAAGGGCAATTAAGAGTCCAACTTTGACCAAGCTCATTAATTCGTATTGGACACAAATACACAGTGATGAGTCAGAAAAACGGTGTCCATAATTGTCCCCGCTCTTTATAGGCCATTTGAATTGCTTTTAAAGAAGAGGGTGTAGATACAGCCCGGAGCTGCTAATAGCAGGATCTCCTGAATCATTTCATAAAAAGGCCTTGTTGGGTCTCATTAATGAAGTCCTGTGAGGCTGATGCTAGCCAACGCTCTTCAGCGGTAATTGATTCATCAGTCACATAGTTGCAGGAAAAAAGGTGTGTAGGAGAATCTTTCCAGTTGTGTAAGTGTTTGCCATGATAGGTGTCTTTGGACGTGTGTGTGTGTGTGTGAGAGATTGGAACATTTCATCAGATGATCCTGAGCAGTGGTCCGTTAGCGTAGCATGTCGCCGAGCCCAGCTGTGACAGGCACTCTTTAGAGAGTTCTGGTTGGGGTTCAGTAATGTGGAACATATGATGCCTGGGCTCACTCCGCTGCCGCCAGATTTCATTACAGCACCTCTCCTCACACTCATGATCTCACTGCTCAAACACGCTCAACCGCACCCACCCTCCCAGCCAGCCTACAGTGTTCAGTGTGTGTGTATCTTGACACTGTGCAATAATGTGACATTTTCAGTGATGCAGGGAATTTCTATACAATACAACGGATGGGAATCTTTAGGCACCACACGATTCGATTACGATTCAGAAAGTTGTGATGCAATTATAAAACGATTATGGATGCATCTTGATGCATCTTGAACTTTTTCAATAGAATCGAAGTGGGTTGGTGTTCATTCTGGTCCCTCAAAACACACACACAAAGCAGGAATGGAGAAACAGCTGATCTTATCAGTCTCTCGAGTGCCCAGAGATCTACAACGAGACATTATCTTTTAACCAGGGATTTAGAAAACCATGCATATTTTGCATGTTTTTTTGCAAGTAAATGCTAACTTCACGTCCAGCACAGCGTTTGGTCTGAAACCAAACAGTCAGAGACTGTCCAGGCACTGCACTTCCGTATTTAGAGTACGGAAACCTTTTTTGTTCCTCAACATTGCATTGGTACTTAACAATAATCCTTAAGTAAATCGATTCAGAATCTTTCATTTCCACATCAAGGTGCATTGAAATATTGATTTTATTTCCCACCCCTATAATCAATAGTATCTAAAGTAGTCTCCTTAAGAAACATGAATAAACACCAATTTCAACACCGTGTTCGGACCGGAGTTTCATGTTCATCCTGTGTAATGTTCCCTGATCATGTTCACCTGTTGTATATTTATATAATTGTATAAAACTATCCTGTTCGTGTCTGTTCGTCGTCAGGTCATTGTGCATGTTAATGTTCCCTTGTCTCGTGCAGTCTGCGTTAAACCCCTGTCATGTGAAATCGTGCGAATGCGTCCTCCTTCATCACCATGTCCAGCCCACCCGTGACAATTCACTATATTATCTAGTTTTTCTGTAATTTTGTATTTGCCTGGACCTCAATGTTTACTGTATGTATATTTAACTACAGCTTGCCACAGTCGGCAGCATTTAAAGCCATTTCAGCAGTTTAATGTGTCTTTAGTTCTTAAGGTCTTCAGATCTCCACAGATCCACTAATCTGTTCAGATTCGTCTGTGGGTTAAGAGTGAGGTGAGGCAGGACTCTAATGAGTGGGGTTAAACATGCCAGAGCCCAGGGGTCTAGCCGTGTTTGGCACAGAGCAGAAGTGGATCCAGCTGCTGGGCACCCCATGGCTTTGGCACCGACATGAGCAGCTCTGGCGCAAAAGGCGGGAGCCGTGGAGACACGTTGTGGGAATGAGAATGCGCTGTGTCACTAACTCCTCCCAGTCTAATTGCCTCTTGGTTGCGTGTACTTCCACTCCTATGAAAAGATAAGGAGACGGTTTAATTGCGTTAATTTTGTGTGTTTGTGTGTGAGAGCGAAAGATCAAATGGTTTCATGGTGTTGTGTGTTAACAAAATGATCTCTTTGTACACACACCAAGGCTCTGGCAAGATAGAACCATTCATTTACAATAGTATGTTTGCAAGTTGGCAATAGATTAATAGCCTTCCTTTTAAGGCTGCATCACATCATCACAGACGTCTTGCATGCATTGCAATGGTCCTTTTACTTGCAATAAAAAAGTGCATTTGTTGTAGACAAGTTGATAAAGTATTAATATGTTCTTTTGGGAAACCATTTAATCTACATCATTAGCACAGTTATTGTAAAGAACAACAACGCAGTTTTATTTTTGCATCTTTTTCACGATAAACCTCAAATAAAGTGCATAAAGGTTTTGCATTAGTTAAGATTCTTCACTTTGAGATCATGCTGATGGTGTGTGTAAGAAAGAGTGTGCTCTTCCTGTCTCATAGTTAAATATAGCCATGGCATATTATGCAAATGTTTGAATGTTTTATCTGAAGAATTAGGAAGCCTTCCTCGCCATGTCCAGCCATCGTGACACATATATATTTTATTTACAACTTACTGTAGAAAAATTAGGATCATCTTTATTCACACAGGTGCGGCCTCGTCACCAACAGTGGCAAACCAGCTCTGAGACATTTGAAAAAAGCCTTTTTATCTGACTTTATTACCATTTGTACAACCACACATGGCATGATCTATTTGCTTTACCAATATGG
The DNA here is from genome assembly GCF_900700375.1 of Denticeps clupeoides. Classification (NCBI taxonomy): domain Eukaryota; kingdom Metazoa; phylum Chordata; class Actinopteri; order Clupeiformes; family Denticipitidae; genus Denticeps; species Denticeps clupeoides. Next base: position 28,897,917 of record NC_041708.1, on the reverse strand, counting down.
TTACCTGTCCGTCTTATTTCTTTACATATGTCACGACAACAGGGTGGAACAGGGAAATGAGCACGTGTAGGTAGAAACAATAACCCTAATTCCACTGCTTTAATCTACGAATGTGAGACCGGCTTGAGCCGCAACATTCACGGATGTCGACATTCGTGTGAAATCAAAAGACAAGGGAAGGGCAGGACAAGAACAGGTAACAAACAGGATATGTCTTACTTGGAGAAGCAGGACGATGAAAGGTAACAGCAAATAGTTACTGAGCAAGGAACGACAGCCATCTTGCCTATTTATAGGAGTCGCGTTTCCACGTTGCTCCCAGTCACCCGGATGGAATCACGTGACAACGTACATACATTTGACTAACTAGTAGATGCTAAAATATGTGACATTTACTTACTGCATCCTATGGCATCCCAACATGGTCACAGTGCAGTGGCAGAACAGGTGTCTAAAAATATGTATGCTTCTGTCTGCAGGTGTGAGTTTGTAACTGGTTCTGTGCTGCATGTGTTTTAACCATGTGTGAGAGTTGTGTTATTAAATAAAATATTCCATAAGAGCAAGGACATGTCAAGTAAATGTCTTTTGTGTTGCTAATGTTTTGTGTCTGTTTTGAGATTAAGCTTTGACTTTTGAATGGATGAATTTATGGCCAGTTTATGACACTTTCATGCAGAATGTTGGGAATGAAAGAAAAGCTCTCTAACGAATGTTCCCCTCTGTCTCCACAGCCCCTCCTCCATTTTTCCCAGCATTTCATCCACCGGTTCCCGTTGATGACAGACACTCACAGGGGCGCTACATTTACGAGCCCACTGCAGTTCCCCCTCTGCACATGTGAGTACACACACACCTACACAGACTCACACATACATGTCATCTGAGTTCTGTATTGCTCACATACTTTGTTCATAGTTATTTCTGCACACACACATACACGTCATAAATAAATCAATATCAATATTTTATGAACCTAGGATTTACAAGCATATTTTATTTTTTAATTAGTAGACTAGTTTGAGACCATCTTGATTGATTAGCATATGTTGCCATAATGCATTTTGCAAATGGTATAGCCCTTTGTTATTCTATTAAAATCTAATGTGACACCTATGAAAAGTCATGTGATTGAGTGGTAGGTTTGTACTCCCCATGTACCCATCATTGGTATGTCTGTGACCCACTTTCACCAGTAAGGTAGGCACCCCTACATCGATTCACAAGTGACCTAACAATAACTTGCGTAATTGATTAATTAAGATTGAGTTAATGGCCATCTTCCCTTCCTTAGTGAAGGGAGTGTTCTATGCGGTATCTTGCCAAAACACATTGACTATCAAGACACTTGTGTGACACAATCAATGGTTTGATTCGATCTGTAGCTACTTACTGCAGACAGCTACCCCCAGCTTGCCTGTGCTTGTGTGAGGCCCTTAATTGTTGAGCTGTTGGGGTGTGCTGATTGTATTGAGGGGCGTGTGAGTGAGGCAGACTGGCGTACAGCCATCCTGCCTCTCCCCGAGGCGTTTAGCGTCTTTCTCAGAGGTGAGCCGCGCCTGCTCCCGTCTCAGATCAAAAGGTGGAGGGTGCGCCTCATGTGAAACACGGCGCATTTCGTATGAACATGTGTCAGGCGCGCGCAAACGAACGCTAAGCTTGTCAGACTGAAATCAAGAGTGTGTGTGATTCTCCTAAAGTACCGTGATCAAAACTCACATCTCCCTGATAGACGTGAGGGGCGCATTCTTCCACCCAACTCATCTGCTCCGTCTCCCTCTGTCTCTTTCTGTGTTAGTCTCAGATGCTCAATCACTCACACACACACACACAAACACACACGTAAACACATGCTCACAGTTGGTATTGATATAGTGTATTGGAAGAAATTTAAATGCACTTCCTGTTGGTGTGCATAGCACAATGCAAGATCCCCAAACACACACATGCAATCAGGTCCACGCATTGTGCAGAGTTGGCCTTTTACATAGCAGCCTGTTTGTGTCAGATGTATGTTCAGCAGGAATCAGAACACAGTCGGGTGCAATATGTTCAGAAACAGTTAATAAACAGGCTTTTTGAAGTTCCTTCAATTTATTTTGTCTGTCTGTGGCCTCCTAGTATTGTTTCTGTGTAAAACTGCCTTTCTGTGCTTTCTTTGATGCACATACTCATGCAGATTTGCACCAGTCACTTAATGACAACGCGTCCGCTTGCCTATTGTGAATTGTAATGCTTATTGATTTCATTGTGTGGATTTTGAATAAAATTTTTTGAAATTCAATGTAACACATTACATTTTATTAAAAGCTCTTATTAGAACTATTAGAGGCCCATATTTTTAAGAGTACATATTAAATAAAAAGAGAAATGAGCTTATTTTCACAAACTTTCATGGATGCGACCCTTCCCCTGCAGACAGGAAGGAAGCGATCAGGGTGTGAGGGGGGTACAAATTGGATGGGGCAGCTACTTGGGTCGCATTATGTATGATATTCTTCATCATTACAGCCCCCTTCACCGCCCCTTGTCCTCTGCAGCCATATCTCCGGTACGCCGCTGTGCCACGAAGTGTAATGAATTTTTTATGTCATCTCTCGCTCTGGCCCCAACGTTAAAGTGAGGCGTGAAAGTAAAAAAAAAAAAAAAAAAGAAAATAAGGAAACATGAAAAGGTGGAGGGCAGGGGAGGGGGAACCAGGGATGTGATTGATGCCCCATGTCAGCGCAAACAAAATGGCAAATATAATTTAGCATTTAGCTTATGTGGAGATAATGGGGCGAACACGAGCCGCAAACACATGCTTAGACAAACAGCCGCGCTGCGCAATCTGTCAGCAGAGCTTTACTGGGATCAGGAGGGCAGGTTCGACAGAGTGAGAGAGAGGAGCGGGAAGAAGGGAGGGAGCAGGTGAATTCAATTAAAGGAGGAATTACTTTATTTTCTGCTCCCCGTCTCTCTCTCTTCGGACTGAAGGTGGCTTAGCGTTTCATTTGTCAGCCGTTGAGCGGACAGTTCTGTTCTCACGCGTCTGCTTTGCCGAGGCCGGGATGTAAATCAGATCACACTGCCGCTAAGTGTGGGGATGTGACAATAGAGTGATGGGGGACTGTGTACCGTCGTCATTAATATGTGTTAGGGCTGATCCAAACTGACTTCACCGTACATCACCCAGTTACGGCGCGCCATGTCTGCTAACACAATTTGCTGGGGAAGCCCGAGGAAACTCGGGAGGTGTTCGGCCAGCCATGTTATACATCAGACCAGACGATATACTGCCTGTGGCTTCACATGCACATCGCAACATTAAACCTGATGAATTTTATTCAAGAGTCTTTCAACTCAGACTTCGTTCTCATACAACAAATGTGCAACATTTACTGATGGAAGTAGCAGGATTTGTAAGAGTGGATTATAAGCATTTTTGATCATCGAGATATTTTGTTCCATATTAATTTCTTGATTTCTTCCTCTACGGAATATTCTTTAAGTCTTTTATATTTGTTTGTTTGTTTTCATTTGTAACATGTCTTTTTTTGGCTGTGTATGTGTGGAATGTACAGAGCTTCTCTGCCTTTGACAAAATATTTCTTACTACTAAATACATAAGCAACTTCTGATCCATCAAAACTCTACTTGGGAGAACAAAATAAACATATTGTCATCTGCATCCAGAACATGACTAAAAATATGATCATATGCTCTCTCCTCATTCGATATTATGGATTATCATCATAAATAATAATGAAATACCCATTATTTCCTAATTCTAATTGAGGATTATATTGACCACTAGGCTAATATTCAAAATTGCAGTTTATTTTCTGCACATATATGACACTATGTTTTTGCTGTACAGTGTACAGGAATATACAATAAAAAAAAAAGGTTTGTTCAGGTTCAGTTGCCATGTGCACTGGGGAGTTTGTGTGTGCGTGAGGATGTTAAGAAAGAAAAATAGAATTGTTTTAAGACAAGTTCCCCTTAGTGGGCAGAATTAATCGTTATTAGCACTCTTAAATATATGCCTAAGTACACACCGAATATTATTGCCGTACTTCCCCATGCAGCCTCTCATTACTGCTCGTAATTACAGTTGGTTTCGCCTCGCGGCGGTACAATCAATCTACCCAGACTTCCTCAGCCTTGTAAGAGCAGCAGTGGGCATCTGTGTCCAGAGAATGAAAAAAAAAATGGCCATTTCATTTTCCCAGCACCCGCTCTGCTGTTTGTTCCCCCAGTGCACAGCTGAACTGGGGGAGAGTCATATCCTATTATTTGGACGGGCTTAATTGAAACATGTTTATTTATGGCCTCTTGCTCGAGAAGGGAGGCTGGCATGTTAGCGTTCGAGCCGACGGGCCCAAGTGATATGAGACGACGGAATTAAATTAAAAGCTCATAAAATGAAATATGCTCCGTATTAGCTATTTGACACTTAATTTGCCTCTGAATGAGCGAAGGAAATCACAAATTAACTGTCCTTTGTTTTTTTCCTCTCCTCCTGCGGCGTTCCCATTAGGCTGGGGGAAAGTGCAATTATAGGCAGAGGATAATCGTTTGGTTTATGAATTCATACGGGGGGCGAGGCACCAGTGTGGCATTTAGTATTAAAGAGCGAGGGTCATGACTCCCTTGTGCGGGCGCACTGTTTACCAGACGAAGCACACGGGCAGCGGAAGTTGCACAGGAAATTCGTTCACTTTTTCCCCATACTTGCTGCCAGAATGGTGCGGCGGCTCTCTGTTTGTGAACGTTCTCCCTCTGTGAACACGGGCCGCTCCGAATGAATAATGTAACGCAAAAATGGATGTTTCCGTTGATGTTACTGTTCAGAGAGAGGAAAAAAAGTTCTGGTTTAGTTTGAAGATTTTTTCCCTCAGTTGTCATGCGAACTGTGGTTTGGGATCCTAGTGTTTTTATTTCACCGACAGACCTCAGACCAAGATGGGCACAGACTTAAAAGAAAGAGCGAAAGTAATAAACAATGATAAAGTTGCAGTATATGACAAAACAATTTCATCAACGTTGTTTTATGTTCCCGAGTCTCTAAGATGAGCACTGGCCATAGATTTAAAGCAGCAGACAGGCAAGTGGTATCTTAATAGCATCATATTTGCACAATTCTGCTACAGATGCAGAATATACAGCACTGGAAAAAATAATAGACCACTTCCAAAATCCAGCTTTCTATTTCTGTTTCGAGTATTATTGCATTCATTAGATTTTGAGTTTCAATACTGAAACACCTTCTTTTCTATTTTGAGCTGCTGATCAATCAAATCCTGTCAAACTAGTTTTGAGAACCACTGCTGTACACTTAATTCTCCTGTTTCATCCCATTTTGACCATTGGACCCCTTCTTGTTATATTATTTATCTAAGAATTACTGATGACTGTTAGAGTTTTTATTCAAATGTGATCAATGTGAACAATACAAAATACAGAACATTTTATACACTGACCCACATTTATCAGCTGAGAGAAAAAAAGAAAGAAAAATATAATTTTTTATTAAGTTTACTTTAGAGCTATTGATATCCCTTCTCAGAATTTTGCTCATTTTTGCTGTTTAGCTGCTTTACACTTAGTAAAGCAAAGCCTGCTGTTCCAGAGGGCTGTTTGAGCTCAGTGGTAAACTTGGCACGAGGTTGTCTGGCTGTCTTGAACTGAATAAGAGGCCGTGGTGCGCCGATGCTGAATGCCAGACGTACACCAACCACCACTCCAGTCACCGCTGCGTGTTCGCTGAATCGGTGCACCAGCGCCGCTCCTCTGAATGAAGTTAAACTCTGCATCACTGGGTTTGAAAGGGGCTCTCTTCATCTGCTCTGGGTCAGGAGGTCCGTGGCTAGCATTACCTGTCGAGCATAAGCATAGCAGCATTACCGTGGCACCGGAGTGTGCATTGAGGAAGGCTGACCTTCGACCCCCTCCGCGTCCAATCAAATGATGCAACCTCTTGCTGGTCAGAAATCAGACCAGGCTGTGGTGAAGTGCTCAGCGCTTTGACAGCACACTTCCTGCTGAGGTAATCTGGCCGGCGATGGAACACTCGCAGACTGTGGGGCTCCTCTCTCCACTCGGCTGCTCATTGTGCGTAGGGGTGGAGGAAGGAGAGAGAGAGAGAAAAAGAGGGGCACCATCCTTCTTTCATTCCAGAATTATTGCAGTGGCGCGACCCTCACTGAAAACAAAAGCTCTCTTATGGCCCAGTGACCGGTTTGTGGTCGCCCGGCAACCAGCTGGAACAAATGGAGGTATTCGCCTCAAGTCAATTACCCACGGTGGAGTTTACTTTAGAGTTAGTGGCCCTCCGGCAGGAACACGCCTCTTAAAACAACAAATGCACCCTCTCAGGGAGGCGAACTGACTCCCCACTTGGTCTGGGGTTAGGGGTCACTGGGGTTAAGGGTCACGAATGAGATCACCTTTCAGTTCAAGACTAAACAGAGGGTGGTGAGGCCGAGACTAGGCGGTGACAATCTTCCTTTTTGCTTCCAATTTCTAATTTGTTCACATAACCCAAAACATTTTTAGTACATTTAGTCAAATTGGGCTAATTCTAGTCAATGTCCCGACAATATCAAGAGGCATTATATACCTTTCAGGTCCCCTCCCCCAGAGCTAGGCTTGCATTTTGCTCCCCCAGGCAGTACCCAAAATATGTCGTAGACTGTGGCCACACCCCCATCATCCCACGGGTGCGCCTTCTGGACTTTTGGATGTGGTTTTGTGTTCCTCTGTCTCATCTTCATAATGTCCTGATTGTTCTAACCTATCTTTTATGTCTGTGCTACTTCATGGTTGTTTGCCATGTGTTCATCTTGTGCAGGTTTGGCAAAAATGAAGCCCTGAATTTTGAGCCCTTGTATCTTTGCAGTTTTACGTGGCAGCAGAAACGTGCATAGACTCTTTGTAAACTTTGTAAACTACATTCCATGGTTGACGTTCATGATTTCTGTTAAAAACTGTGAGTCATTTCAAATGTTTCTAGTTGCATTAATCACATTTCTGTGCGAGGCATTTTCAACTTCACCCTGCTGCAGCCTGGCAATTTTGGATAATCTGTAATGGATGGCTGCGGAGCACGATACTTGTCCTGTGTTCCATTTCCACACCTCTTCACGCTTCCTCCTCCTCCTCCTCCTCACTCCTTCTATCCTCCCTTGTCCTTTGCCTCTGGCTCAGTGCATGCGCTCAGAGTGTGTGTGTGTGTGTGTGTGTGTTGGAATGCTCTTTAAGGTGTGTGCTGTGTTTTTTCCCGTCTCTCCGCTATTTACATAAACCGTTGTCAGGCAGCCCAATCTGCGCATTGTGGAGCACGGCGCTGTTTAGCATAGACTAGTGTCTTATCGGAACACCTTGCGCTGCATTGCTCCTTGCTGCAATTTGGGGGACAGGTCCAGGCATGGCAAAGGCAACTCCATTACCAAAAATAAAATGGGATAGAAGGAGAGAGGAAGAACAAAAAGCAAAAACATGCCGGGGTGCAGCCGAACGTTTTCCCTCTATCTCTTTCAGGGGGGAGAAATAAACACTTTCGCACACATTAAAGATTCCCTTTGAAGATTTGCTTTTACACCTTCATGCTTCTTCCACCCTTCGTCTTTGCATTTGAATGACAGATGCGTGCCGGCCATGGAAGTTAGCTTGGCTTTGAGCTATATATGCATCCTACAAGTTACTTGATAATTTACTGGATTAGGCGGCTGAACACCAATTCACAGTTAAACATACATTTAATATATGCACTGTGCAGATTCTCTTCAGCCTGAACCTTAATGTGACCAAATGATTTTTTTCACTAGTAAAGCTTTTAATAAATTACACTACCCCAAAACCAGAAACATGTAAAAAAAAAATAGGGAGAAGTTGTCTGGCAAAAAATTATGGAAAATTATGTCATTGTGTAATTTTATACTGACATTACTTATAAATGGCTCATAAACATTTTACATTTGTCTTGCTACATGATTTACAGTTTATTTAATTTATCTGGACCATTGCTGCTGCTCTCTTATGGCCCAGATGAAGAGGTCCCCATGGACCTGCGCTTAATCCTATGCTGAAGATATAAAATAGTTGAAGACAAGGGGCTGTAAACCTGCCTCTCCTATGAAACTGCTGTAATTTGCCGTAATCTCCCATCTCAGCCCTGCAGTGTCCAGCAGTATGACTCCTCCTGAGGAAAGGCCTGATGAAGCTTCTGTCTGTGCGTGTGTGTGTGTGTGTGTGTGTGTGTGTGTGTGTGTGTCTGTCCCTGTTCCCCTCACCCCCCGTGTCCCCCTGTCCTTCTCTCCCTCTCTCTCTTTGGTGGCTGTCTGAGGATAGCTCTATGATTAATGGTGTTTATTCTTGACAGAAAGCGCCTTTTATTTATCTGCATTGCCGTTTCGCCGATACTATCAGTCACCTGAATGAAAAATATTCAGTCACAGCAATTTTGCAGTATAATTGAGTAGAGTCACTTCCTTTCACTCCCTTTCTCTCTTCCTCCTTTCCTGCGCTCCCCTCCTCTTCTATCTGGCACCCTTATCATCGCCACAGTAATTTTCGTGCTGCGTTGTTTGATATGGAGAGGCTGGCTTTAGCCATATTTGACATAAAGCCTCTTCAATTTTCACGAGAGAGAGAAGGCGGGGTGGGGGGGTATAGGGAAAGAGAAAGTTGCATTCTGCTCTGAAAATGTGTGAGGTTTGGGAAGAAAGTATCTCTTCCCCCCTTTTTTTCCCAAGCAATTTCAGGATTTAGAGAAAAAGGAGATAAATTCTTAGCGAGAAATGGAATCGGATTGAAGTAATATCCTTTTTTTGTAATACACCAGTTCCACATCTTAAATGGCGGGTGACTTCTCTTTTCCACCCTAAAGTCTAACTGAGCAAGTGGGGTATTTTGGAGGTGTGTGAGAGTACGATGGATAAAGGAAAAAGGGATGAAGAGCTTTTATTGAGACCTTGAGTAGCTTAGCGTTATATTCTTAGTCACAGACAACCATTTATAGCATTTAACTCCTGACTGTATCCAGTGGTAGCGGGAATTAATATGGAATAATGCTATTATATTCTGCAGAATCCGGTAAAATTGATTATGACTTGTCATGCACTATATGACAGCATATATGCCGTGATAAATAAATCCTAAAATTTAATTAGGAGAATTGTGGTCTAAATATTGGACAATTTCTTGGTAATTGTAATATACAAATAGTAGTAGAAGTTGTAATAGTAAACATGTGTGAGTGTGTGGGTTTGTATTCTTACCATAGTGACGACTATATCTCACAATGACAGAATGTTCATAGTGACAAGGCACATGTGTATTTAATTAAATCTAATTTAACATTTTTTACTCAAAGCTAGTTACAGATTTATAATACATATGTTAAATACAACATTAGCATTGGTCATCATTTATATATAAATACAAATGTGTCTGTGTTTGGGGAATGCACCAGAAAAAAATCACATCATTTCTGGCTGCAAAAATTCTCTTCCCCTGCTTCATATTATGCTAGATTAGAGACAATATCCTTGCTTCTCTTTGAAGATTTTCTGCTGCTGTTTATTTTAATTAAGGGAAACACACATCTTTTAACCAGATGGGTGTTTCATGGCTTTGCTGCAATGGTTAGGGTAGAGCGAATATTTACTTTAATTCTAGTCATGTTTCTCAAAAGAATAAGCATGTTTCTCATTTAGGTCATAATTTAGACAGGGACATCTATTGGGAATTCAGCCTAAAAGCAGATTGCAAGGCATAATATTGATTTACAATCTACAGAAGTTGCAAATATATGTTTTATTAATAATGCATTTGTTTAATGTGCTGTAATTAAGCATTTTGTACCCTTTCATTTTTGTAAAGACTTTTTATACTCCAGAATTTTGCTTCTTTATAACTAATGTAGTGTAATTTAATGTGGTGTCTTCTTTTTCGTGTCACTCAATTATTATGTTACAATTTATAATAATATGTCCAGTGTTTAACACATGTTTTTTTTTATCTTTAAAAAAACTGTTTACATATTAATAACCAGCTTTATGAAGAACATCAGCCACCATTGCTATACAAGAGCATTTACGTGATATGATCACATATTTGTTTGATCTGCTTATTTCAAACTGAGAGAATTCCATATTTTTTATGGTTTCAGTTATTTAAGACAATTTATATTTTATTAACATTATATCATTAATTCAATTGTGTATGTATTTGGGTCTGATGATTTTATGGTTATGTTTTATGATTTATCTATAGTGCAACATGGTGAAAGGTGGGCTGTGCCATGGGTATCACTGTTCCAAAAAAATGAAAGTTTAAAATGTTACATATTCTCTGTGCTTTGAATTAGATAAAGACTGATGGGTAGGGCAAAACAAGACAAAAGTTCTGAATTTGAACAAATGTATTGAGCGTGGCGTTTGGGGATTCCTGGTCACAGTGTGGAGCTGCAGAAATGTGTATTTTCCATTAGCACCACTACGGCAGCAGACCGTCCTTCCCACTCTGGAGACCGGTTACTGCAAGTAACGAGATTTAGGGAACAGGGTCATAAATCCTGCTTGCTTTCCACCAGAATCTCTTTCCTCCTTTTTTCCCTGCTCCCTTCCTTGCTTCAATCCATTCTTTTAACGTCATAGATAGATGTAGGGAAACTTAACACACATCACTTCTAACCATGTTTCACATAACACATAAAAACATTAAGGTTACAGCAGGTAGCATATTTACAGCCCCAGCAGGTCCAGACTACCATTCCATGTTCTTTGTTCTCTGCAGTTACTCCGTTACTAACATATAGTTACGGTATAATAAATATGATTTCTTAAGTACCAAACATTGAGGGGGTCAGTGTACCATCATCTATTATTAGTTTACTTCGTAGATACACTTTGACAGTGTTACCCTAACCTCTGACCCCAGTCCTGTTCACACCTTTTCACACCCATTCTTACTGGGGTGATTTTTTTTATGGATGGGATCAAGCCAACAACCTTGGAATATAGAATCAAACACATTTATATACACATTTAAGTAGGCTTGTGTATTGCTTTGCCTGAACTGGATACTTGTGTCACAAAGCAGGCAGCAGCTCTGTACACAGATTGAGTTTAGGCATATTCATTTGGGACTCAAGCAGGAATTTACAAAGTTTTGCTGTGTGTGTGTCAGCATGATGTACGTCAGCGTGAGAGCCAGCCCTCCCTTGTGCAATGTCTCTCATAGCCCTTGTCACACTTTTAAACAGCACAGACTCCACACAAACACACACACACACACACACACACACACACTGAAACTCTCTCAGACACACAGAAAATGTAGAGGCCCTCTGCTTGACTCACTCATGATTAAATATCGAGGTACCACACTTGACATTTTATTAGTCCAACAAGATGGATGAAATGGCAAGGATGAAGTAAAGTGTGTCTGTTCAGCGCTAACCAGCCGGCCGGCCTCGTTCTTCCTTCCCTCTTCTCAGAGGGAATATGAGAGAACGGGTGATGAATTTTTTGAGGAATTTTATCCCATTTCCTCTTTACATGCCTCTGTGTCTTAATCTGCAAAGGGGAATTAGTTACCTGTGGTTGCATTTGGAGTGGTTGCAAGTTTGAATTTAAAGCCCCACCACGTCTACACAGTGCATGATGGGTTGTAGGCTGGCCATCCATTGATAATCTATTTTATTCGAATCAAACTGTCAACCACATTGCTGACACTGATATTTGATACTTTCCAAACAGTGTGGATGAGCATCTAACTGTGGTGTGAAATTAATTTCTCCATTATTCAGCAGTGATTACCTTTTTCCGGAAATATTACCATTTTGTCAAAAATGCATTTGGAAGCAGGATGTTAAGACATTGTAATGTCTGCTTGGTTTTTAGAATATTTTGGTGTCTTTCTCCAGCTTTCTTTACTTTGCCAGTGTTGTCAACTTTGTTCATTTTGCTCAACTTCAGTTGTTTCAACTCTCATTTTCTGGTCTGTCCCCTTTTGCAGTGTACTTGCATATAAAACAAATAAAGAAAGTAAAAAAAGTGAAGTGATTGTCACATGTGATACACAGCAGCACAGCACACGGTGCACACAGTGAAATTTGTCCTCTGCATTTAACCCATCACCCTGAGTGAGCAGTGGGCAGCCATGACCGGCGCCCGGGGAGCAGTGTGTGGGGACGGTGCTTTGCTCAGTGGCACCTCAGTGGTACCTTGGCGGATCGGGATTCGAACCGGCAACCTTCTGATTACGGGGCCGCTTCCTTAACCGCTAGGCCACCACTGCCCCGCTAGGCCACCACTGCCAAATAAGCAGCCCAACCTGGCAACACTGTTCTGAATTCCCCTAAACTATCCACATGCAACTGATGTGCCGAGCTTGTAATATTTTATGTGTGTGTAAACCAATTGACAGTGAGAGTAGATGAGAGCAGATTCAATGATTTCTTGTGTGACATGGAGAACAGAAGATTGATGCTACGCTATTGAGTGTCATACCAGTGTTGACAGCGCTCTTCACAACAAATTCTATTTGTTAACGAATTAACGAATTCTAGCAAAGTAATTTTTTCTTCTTACATAGATGATCACAGTTAGCATTTTGGTTTTAAATGTTTCACAATTAAGACATCTAAAGGTTGCGCTTATGGTCATAGCTGTGTGCTATCGTCTTACCCTGACTGGAAGGACAGCGATAACTTGTTCTTTTTTCCTGCCTCAGAGGCAGACTAGCTGTTTGGCTTTAGGCTTTTGCGGTTGTTTGAGGTTGTCGGGGCCACTGAGGTATTTTTTAAGGGCAGGGAGAAGAGGATAGATACCGTTTCCCTTTTTTTTCCCCTGCTCTTTTGCTGCCAAAGTTTAACACTTCACCACACACAGGGCTCTGTCTGACACTTCTCTAGCCTGAGGCGAGCTGGAGGAGAAAGGGTCATGCTTACCTGCTTTAAGACCAGGGGGGAAAGCTCAACAGTAAAGTTATTTTTTTTTTAATCTACCTTTTAAAATCCCAAAACAAAGAAATGTACCTTTTACCTTTAACTAGCAACTCTCTTTGACAAATGCTCTTGTACTTTTCTCCCCCTGTACCAAATCATGCTGGAAGCAATAAAGCAAGTTAAACAGTGAGAGATTGTGTTTGGTTTTATGTTTGTTTCCGGTTTCCAGAGTCCCATGAAAGGGCAGAAAAAGCAGCAGACCCATTTTACTTTCATGTTGTGACTTTTTGTTTCCTGTGTAGACTTTGTTGTTGAATTCCCCCTTCCACGTCCTTATCTTGATGGCTGAAATTACATTTAATTAAGCCATGGAAATGATTTTCTAAACAGCCCGAGGAGCGAGAGAGAAACCCCGCGGAGAGGTGAACTGTAATGTAAGCGTTTTGTATGGAGTGGTGGGAAGTCACTCATTCGCAGCAGGGTTTGCTCTTTTTGTTTGATTTTTGCATCGCTGTTCTGAATTTGCTTTGCACTAAAACTGCAGCCGTTGGTTTGTTTTTGGGTGTTGGGCTGCTCTGCTTTATTCAGGTTCTTTGGAGAGATACTTTCCTGGACCAAGTGTGCCACAGAGGGACCTTCTCTTCGACTTTCACCCTTTCCATTTCTCTGCAGCCTTGGTGTCAGTGACCTCTGACCCCTACCCCCCTGGTGGAGTTTTTTTGTGGCAATCTGAGCTGGAGGCAGTGTGAGGTGATTTTGCTGCTGAGGTCTGAGATGAGAGGAGATCGCTGCTGTGATGTGTTCACTTGAACTTGTCACAGCCTCCTGACTCCTGCTGGAAAAACCTGTTATCACAGCAGCATGTATACGTGCCTGCAGGGCTGTGCAGTGTGTGTGTGTGTGTGAGGGGAGAAAGACAATAAAACATGCTTGCAGAATATGATGACATACCAGTAATAATATGCTTCGTCAAATTTGTGCCTCCATGTGCATGTGTGTGTGTGTGTTCACACAGAGTGCAGGTACGTACGTGTGGATGCCTGAGTGGCAGTGAATGTGGGTATTTACCCTCAGCTGCAGAACAAAGGCAGCCGTCATGTGGGTGAAACCCTGTCATTCTCACAGCTGAAACCACGGGCTCACAAAAACAGAGCAAACCGCGCTGCACTCTAACAATATGCATCCCACTGCATTGTAATATTATTATGTAATTGGATAACTAAAGAGCTTTTGGAGTGAGCTGAAGTGGGAAGCATGCCGGAGCACGCTGGAGCAGTAGGTCTAGGGGTGGCCAATATGTCCTGATGAACCAGCACCCTGCAATGAAATCTCCTCTGGATACGAAGCACAAAGGAGGGACCCTCTCATTGACATTGCTACACGAGAGGGCTGAACTTCTCAAAAGCACTAAGAGCACCCTCAGGGGGTTATTATAACCCTGTTATAACTCCAACCACCATTTCAGAAGCAGACAGTCCTCCTCGGTGCTAACCGAGATTTTCCATGGTGGGTGACAGGAATATTTCACCATGACCTGGGGGAAAAAAAGGCCTACCATGATTTTCTTCCTGCTGGGTCAGTTCTTGAGCAATCTTGACTTCCTGTGCCAGTAAACTTGCCTCTGCCATAGGCTTTTAACATGCACACACACACATAAAAGCATGCACACACATGTACAAATGCACAGTTATAAATCATAGGCATACGGATTTACACACACCTCACAAGCCTTTGTAATGTATATAATAATAGTAGTAAAAATAACCATAATAGTCATTTTTGGAAAAAGTGGAAGTGCAGCTTAAATTCACACACACTGAAGCGCATTGGGCCGGCCCGGCAAATCTGAGGGACTAAACGATCTAATCTCCACCATAAAACAATGTCTTCTCCTGGTAGCACGAGCATATTCACACATTCTTCTCTGCTTCCCCCTTCCCTCTATCATGCTGCCCATATCTCTCTATCTTTCTACCTCTTGCGCAAACCATAAATCAATCTCTTCTCTGGCATGCCCTCTCTGTCTGCCGTCCTCTCTCGTCTCCCTCTGTCTCCGTCTCTCTGGGTCTCCCTTTCTCCCCAGCGTGTGTTTTTTTTTTTTTTTTCACCCCTTTCTCTCTCTCTTTTCTGTGCTTGTCTGTTTCTCTCTCTTGGCGCTCTAGCCGGAGCCCTTTGATCTCACAGAGAGAGGGAGCTTTAAAGTGCTGCTGTTTCCACCTGTCAGGACTCCTCTCTTTTCTTTTGCTCCTCTCTCTCTTTCCCTCTCTCTCCTTGTCCTTTTCCCAGCTCCCTCTGTCTCTCGCTTTTATTCTGTCTTTCTCTGTCTGGCTCTGTTCCTCTCTCTCTCTCTCTCTCTGTTGAGTTGCGTGGGGCTCAGACTGCAGAAGGCCTCCTGAAAGGCATGGGGTGGATGGGAGTGTGGGATTTCAGCCCCGACTCCTCACCTCCGCCCTCTGCAGGGGAGCACGAGGACCAGTGGTCCTGCAGTCCTGGAGCCATGATGTCTTATTGGTCAGGACCATGCAAAGTCTAAATTGGTGGTTAGAGCTCGGCCACGCAGTTTCTGTAAACTTTTGAATGTGTGTTTATGTGAGCATGTGTGTGTGCATGTTTACGATTTGCTGGCGTGGGTGTGTGTATTCATGTCTATGAAGCGGTCTACGGTGAGCAGATGTGTGTGTGTGTGTTTTAAAGAAAAGAGACAGACGGGCAGTGTGTGTTATGCCACGTTGACACCGCTTCTTATCATTTCCTGATTAAGAATGTCAGTAAGCTCTCTGCCAAGCTGAAAATTAAACATATTAACTCATGTATGTTTATTCCTGCTGCATTAACAAAAATAAATACAATGTGAAAATGTTTTCCCTGCGTCAGCTCACTCCAGAAAAAAGCAAACAAACTCAGAGGACGAAAAAGGAAATGGCTACCATATGTCAAACCCCTTTCATCGTCCCGGTGACCCCACACCCCTCAGCCCATACGTCAGGATCTAGTCATCGAGGGCTTGTAATAGTTCAAAAGAGGAAGAACTATTTCTTTTTTGCTGCTTTTCTCTGTCTCCATGCTTTCTCCCGCTGCATTCCATGACCCTGGTAAGCCAATCTCAGCTCAGGTCTCAGCTCTGTGTAGTGTGCCGTGAGTGTAGGTGAAACACACACACACACTCCAGACTACAAAGTAGTGATGAATGGGCCATCAAAGGAAAATAAAAGAAATGCAAGGTGGTCAGTAAATACTGAAAAAGCTTGCATGCCAAAAAACGCTCACACACGCCACAGGTCTGGCTGTTTCATGGGCTCATAGCTGCAGAGGTCACATAAAAACATGTTTTGGTAAAAAATGCTGGGAATTTCATTTGTACATGCATCCTTTGCTATGATATTTGTGTGCGTGGGTGATATGCAGTGTCAGTTTACAAGAGCGTGTGTGCTGACCTCAGTTTCAGTTCAGTGCCCGGTTGGTGGTTGCAAGTGTTCTGATCTGCTGAAGTGAGGCGTATCATAGTGGCGCTACCAAGTCACGTACTCAACCTGCAACAATAATAATGTTGTGCTGGATATGTACCGGGGTGCATCTGTGTGTGTGTGTTTGTGGGCTGGAAGAGGAACAGTAAAAGCATGATCATGACATTCACTGATCAAAGATTAACCTTCAAATAAGTCAGTTGAAGGAGTTCCACATGCACTGTAAAGTCATCCAGAGAGATGGTGAAACTGCAGAGTAAAGCAACAGTGAAATTATTCATCATAATAAGGATTTGTTTTAAACAACATTTGTTTTGCAGTGTCTAATGCTATTTGTATGGTGCATAAATAACTGAAGGTTACACTTCAGTCAGAGCCAAGAAGTATGTTTACACTTACATTTCACTTACTGTTTAAAAAAAAAAACAGAAGATAATAATAATCGCACATCCACGCCAAAAAATATGCAATTCCCATTCTGTCAAGAAGTGCACAACCCCAAATGTGCTGATTACTCGATATTTATATAGATGTTTCTTGTGTTATCTGTGGAGATCACTTTCTTTAGCTATAGACTTTCTTTTCCTAAAAAGGGAACAGTGTGCACATTTTTGTGCAGTATTATTACAGAATATACTGATGCTGTCTAATTTGAATTGCCACAGTGGAACACAGCTGCCTTTCCTTCTGCAGCTTGGGATTCTATTGCAAGAACCCACCATAGATGCTACAAGAGCTGAGTAAATCCCACTTCCTCACCATGCACCTGCAAGGGGTTATGGGAGTTCTCTCTACACACAGCCGCCCTTGTGTTAAACACATTCATGCAACTTGCGCACTTGTTAACATGCTTTACCTCAGGAGTTCATTTTAGGGCAGCAGAACCGCACTTGTCTTTTATCCCTCTTGAGTTCAAGTCTGAGAATTCCTTGAGATATAGATGGAAGAACAATTTTCTTTTCCACGTTTTTTTTTTTTTTTTTAATCTGTCCCTTTTATTTCCCTTCCTGAGCCTTCATTACTGAGCCCTGGCTGTAGCTCTTTCATTAGTTGCCTGTGATGTGGACTCTGGAGGCTGGCAGAGCACCAGAGGGAGTCTGGACCGGGGCTCAGGGGCGTAATTTGGCCGTTCCGGTCCTCAGGCCTGGCTCAAGGTCACTATTCGTTGTCAAACTTCTCTTCAGGACCTTTACTCTCTCAGCAGGACTCACTTTCAATGCTGCTGACTTTTTCTCTCTGTTTCTCAGGCTTTCTCTCACTCTACCTTGCTCATTTTTTCTGTTGCTTTTGTTCGGCTCCCATAATGCAACAATTGTGGTGCTCAGATTTCAAATGTTTCCCATTCTGCAGATTTCTGAGGAATGTCTTTTTTTCACAGGGAGATGCTGCATTGTTCTTTTCTAACAATTAAAATAGACAAGACACTGAATGCAGTGGGATTAAAGAATCACATCTCAGGAAAATACACTTAAATACATTTTAAGCAACTTTGGCAAATCTTTTGGAACAAGCAACAGCCTGGTGTTCCCGTCAGACGAGCGACACCCTCTACATTTGGCGACAGCAGAACTCGCTCAACAGAATCAGCATTTATAGCTGGTTGCTATCGGAGGAAAACACTGCAAGGCATTGTGGGTAGCGGTGAGAATTCTTGGCCGTCTCCACCTGATTAAGACACAGCGCTGAAAGCCGTCTTTGATCTTAGGAAATGTCTGTGAGGGAAGCAGTTGGAATTCAGTTTGGTTCCCCTCTGTCTTTTTCTGTCAATCCTCCTCCCCGACTTGGCCCAGCAGATGGGGGCAGATAGGCTGTCAGCGAATGCTTGTACTGTGTACTGATTCCAGACCGCATTAACTGGATATTATCATTCTCCAGTGGTGTCTGTGTACTTTGGGAAATGAAAAATGGAAGAGATTTGATTCTCCCATGGATGTGTTCTGACAGACTTTGCCTCTATAATGTGTTGAACTTCCACTTGATTGTAAAATGGCAAATTAATAGAAGATTTACCCATGGCACATTCACAGTGTGCAGCATTGGTTTATTTCCCATGTATCAATGAATGAACAGCAGTGTTGATTCTTCTTCATCAGACATATAAGTTATAAGATATGTGATAAAAGCATTGCAGATAAATCTTTGCTAATTGCCTTTCTATATTCTTTAAGGCCTCCAGCACTGGCTGGCAGCCCAGCGTTTTCAGACATCTCCCTCATTCGGATAACACCCCATCGGAACCCCTCTGTCGGTGCAGATTCTCCCTTCAACCCACCGCACCACTACATCAACCCCTATATGGACTACATCCGCTCTCTCCACAGCAGCCCTCCGCTGTCTGTGATCTCAGCAGCCAGAGCTCTCAGCCCAGCCGATGGTGAGTTCCGTCCTTCTAGCAGTTCTGTTCTCCCATGGATGCCCCAGAGAATTGTGACACTTTAAAACATGTGGAGACATTTATAAAATATGAGAACAATAATAATGATAGCTGTAATAGACTCTTATGCAAACTATAGTTCATGCAAATCTTGGATTTTGTGTATTGTAATTAAATATAATACACTTTTGTTGGTGTATGTACATTAAAAATCTGTATGAGGACATCAGTGCAACTGCTTGACCTTAGCACGGAGACACTGAGAACCAATCTATCTCTCTTAAAGTGTGGTGTCCAGTGTGTCCTTATCTCAGAGAGTGTGTGAGCAGCTTAGAGTAGCAGAGGAGAAATGCTGCCATTTGGTCGAGGTCATTCTCTTTGATCTCCATTTTGCTCTTGCACCCTATGGGGGAAAGAAACTCGAAGCCAAGGGTCAGGTTCAAGGCTGGGGTCAGAGTTCAGAGGTCAGGAATGGGGGTGGGTTCATCGGGAAGACCAGTGGACACTTGGTAGTAGCCAGTTTCCCTTTGGTTCCTACAGTGCACCCAGACTGGGAAAACTATTACAGGGTCAAGAGCCGATGTTTTTAAAGAGCCTCTGCTGTGCACTCAGCCTCTTGGCCTACTGGAGGTTTAATTGAAGCCTGGAGCTCAATTACAAAAGGAGGCCAATCGAAGTGCACTCCCAGAGGCCAGTGATAATCACCACCATATCGAGCCAAGAGGCTGTGCCTCGCATCAACTTTTACTGCCAAACATGGCCAAAACCAAGAGCAATGGAAACAAGCAGAAAATATTGAACCACTCCTGCTGTTGCTTCCTCAAGGTGGAAGATTCAAATTAACAGCTGCATCCACAATATTTAGAGTGGAGACACAGTGCAAAGCAAGAATCTGTAAGAATCTGTGAACATTTAAAGTTGCTGAGATAAGTGCTTATTCCATGTGTGACTGAGTGATATTAGTTACAGATAATTGTGCAGAATTATTGCTTCAAAGACAAGTCAAAATGTATTAATTTATTATTTAATTCCTTATGGCATAGCATTTACTCTCATTTAAATACTCTAGGTAGTGTTTTCCAAATGGAGAGTTGTGAGCAACCATTTGTCATTTAATCTGATTAATGCATTCAGGCACTTTAATTACAGAATCAGTCATCGCACACAGTTCAGGCTGCAGTTACTCACTCATCTTATTAATTCAGTGGCCCGGGACCATCGGCCACCTTTTTTATTTTATAGACATAAAAATAGGTTTGCCTGATGGGTTGATAAGGGCTGTTTTGGTTTATTACTACACACAGATGATAACGCAGAGGCCCTATCTCTCCATCTGAACGCATTTCAGTGGCACCAACTCCCAGAATCTCATTGTTGTATTGACGGAATGCCCTGTGGGTCCAACAGGCCTACTTCCTTTCCCAGCAACGTCAGAAGTGCCACAGATGACAACCCACCAACCGGCAAACCCGCAACCCCCCTCAGACACCAGAAACCTGTGTGCCGATGCCAGCTTTTACGATTTTAAAATTTCTGCTCGTAAGTGGAGAATGGGGCACATTACGGCTCAGTGCCACCACAGAAGCAGAACAAGGAGACAATTATGAGACCCCCCCTTCCCAATCCCACCCCTCCCTCTCTACTTAAGATGTAATACCCAAATCAAATTAATTTGGAAATATTCCTTACATTCACATAAGCAATCAGGGATGCATATTGCACGCATACGGACCCCTCTTCAGAGGAGATCCCTTTCATCCCCTTCATTTTATCTATTTATTTCTTCCTCCCTCTTTTTAAGAAGAACAGCGAGACAGAGGGGATGGCTGGAATTACCCATAATACTTTGTGGTGCTAAACTGATTTTGTATTTGCATCCAGAAAAGCAGTGTCAGTGTTTTTCTTCTCTTTTCTTTCCTTTCCCTCCACTCTCCAAATGTAGGCACTTTTTGCCTTCACTGCGGTGTTATTTGCATATGGAAACACATTGCCAGATGTTTATTTTTAGGATTGAGTTCAAGGACTAAACAGTGTTCTATAACTAAATAAAGAGATAAGAAAGGAGAGCGTACAGAATTGAGGGAAGGGGGGGTTAGCAGAACATATTTTTGTTTCTTTATGTATGCAGATCTGGGTCTTTTGTTTCTGATAGTTTTAAGTAGTGCAGTGAATGAGCAGGTTGGGAATGTGCGGCTCTGCTCTGCACGATAACATCCGCCAGCATGCTTTGCTGTTGCTGCCATCGACACACACTGGCAAAACACACACACACACACACACACACATACACCATCGGGACACACAGAAACACACACAGCCGGATAGAATCATGAATATTATATGCCTAGTCTCTCCACAAGAGAAATAAAATTGGAGACGCAAAGTCATGTGATTGGATGATTTCCTGTAATCTGAGTTTTTTGTGTTTCTAATTTTAGTCCAAGTGCGCATGTGGCGCGCCTATGGAATCAAGCATAGAGAATACTGATCTCTTCTGGAGGGCTTGCCACACTGCTCCCTGCACTGACTTGCTTTATATTTCCTTCATAAGTGAGCTTTCAGAAAGAAATGAAATTAAATGAATTGGCCCTAGGCTAGAGCAAGGCCAGAAGACTCTGCTGCTTCAATGCGCGTATTATGGATAAAACTGGTAGAACCGTGTCAAAGCATTTTAGCGCTAAAGAAAAGTCTTATTTGGTGCCGCTGAGTACATGGGTAAATGTATGTAGGCCCTGTTTCAGATCGCACAATTCAGGGGGTTCAGGGTTTTTTTTTCCTTTTAATAAGAGATAATCCCACTCTTTTTATATGCACCTCCATGATATGTATGAATCTCTATAGCAAACTGTTATAGCAAACAAAACCATATAAAGATTTTTGTGTGGTTTTAATGGTTTAATTGTAATCATCTACCACTTCACCCCAACTCCTCTCCATCCTATAGCTCCCCATGCTGGTCTAACCACAGCAGAATACTACCACCAGATGGCGCTGCTGGCAGGACACCGCAGCCCCTATGCTGACCTCATCCCATCTGTGGCCTCCACGGCTGGGGCTGGGAGCAACGCCCTTCACATGGAATACCTACAGGCCCTGGAGGGTGAGTTCCAAGATCACATCATCCATGCTCCATTCAGACTGTACGAACATCCAAGTTCCTTAAACATCTGGGTCAAGTTTGGGCTTCCTTCCTTTAGAGCTTAAATAATGAATTCATCATTGAAATATTGAATTAATATTTTAAATACTAATTTCAAATTAGTTGAACTCAGACTAGCATTTTAAATGTCAGGATATCAACTGAAAACTATGACATCATTACTCATTTTAATGATATTTAAGGACTGCCTTCAATACAGCACATTTCTGAGCATTCTTTAGGTTTGTTCCTCAATGCATATTGGCAAAAACCTGTGCACTGGCAAGAGGAATAACATAAAAATCAAAGCCAAAAACTGCCTGGAACTTCATTGGTAAGACAAAGCTCTGACAGATATGTTCAAGAGCTCCTCTCCAAATGTAGCCAGCAGAGGAAACGCACGCAGACTGTTTATGCTAATGAGTTATTTTAAAGTGTAAGTAGGAAATTAAGTGCACACTGAATCTCAGGAAGGTCGGACAGCCGCACCCGGCTGCCTTTGATGAGTATGTATTTAGTCAGCTCGTCTCGGCTTTCATGGAGAAGCTGGTGTTGAACTTCCCCTTTTGCTTCCATTGCGAACTAATTAAAACTAGCCAAACTTGCATGGCTATCAGAAAATTAATTGCTATTAAGTGGGAATTGGAATGTCCCACCATTCATCACTGGTGAAATCCTTTCTTCTGTGTCAGTGTTTAAGATTAATAGACGGAAACAAAACAATTAGGGGCAGTTTTTCAAATGAAGACGCCAGTCTCTTCACTTCAAATCGCCTGTGATCCTGGCTGGTAATAACTCATCACGTTTCAACAATGTGTGTTCCACGGCAAGAAAATTAACACTTTAAAGCTCTCTTTTATGATATATAGATATCGAGGAGGCTGGGAGAGGAAGGATTATTAAGAGGAGTGTGAATCAAGAGGCTTTTGTTAATAATGGTCCTGGCCCAACAGTGTGGCACTCATAGTGAGGCCACATCAATGTAATTACCACAGTAAAGGCCCAGCTAATGAAAGAATTGGCTTGTTCTGCCTGTTTGTGTTCTGGAAGGCCATTGTCCCTGTATTTTAGTTTCTAATTAGGCAGCGTTTATGAGCGCTCTGTGCTGACATCTGTATTTGAGAGCATGCAGAGGTCTAAATACGGTAGGTATTGCTGTTGCGCACTGGCTTCATTTTGCACTTGTGATACAAATTATGGTACTTGCCGGTATTTTATAATATAATGTAATATAATATAATTATATGTTTTAAATGTCCCTTAACACTCAAGAAATCAATATCATAGACATGTCCCCTTTATATGTCCTTATTACATGTTATGAATGCAGTAATTAGATGGAATAAATACACAGGTGTGAGAAGGGTTTATGTAGGATATTTAAAAAAAATCTGTGTTTGTGTTTGGGCATATGCACAGGTGCTACCCTGTGTGCTATAGTCAGGGTGTGTGTGTGATCATGTGTGTTTGTGTATGTGTGATCATGTGCGTCTGCAGGTTTATGCTGTAATGTTGTCCATCCTGCTTGTCTGCTCTCCACCCCCCTCCTCTCCGTCAAACGGAATTAATGATCCTCCTCCTCACTGTGTTGCCGCACGTTCTCTTCATAAATCACGTTTTGGGGGGGATCAGAGGGAAACACTGCTTCCTCTCGCCTGGTCCGATTTATCATGTGGCTGCGCATTAATAAATTTGGTCCCATGAGATCATCCTGAGATGGGACACCCCACCCCAACCCCCAATTCCTTCCCAGCTCCACCCCTGTAAAACTCACCACAAGTGGAGCAAGGCTAAAGGTCAGAGGTCAGGTCTGTTGCTCCATCATCACAGGTGAGAGTGAGACATCACTCCAGGTGTATGTGTGCACATGGCTGTGGAAAATTTACATGTACAATCTATGTAAGTAAAGTGTGTGTGTGTGTGTGTGTGTGTGTGTGTGTCATGCACGTGGATCCTCTACCCCAACCCCCCAGCATAAAGCAGGCCAGAGTCACAATGCAGCAATGCAGAAGGGGTGTTTCTCTCTCACACACTCACACGAATACACACACACTCGCTCCATAATTTACATGTGAATGACATCCTCAGTAATCGCTGGATGTGTCAGTCGGGAGAGGAGGGGAGGTGTGTGGAGGCTTGGTAATCTGGTTTTGTTTCTCAGCATTAGGGAAAAAAAACACCAGACAAAAAATATACACTGACTGAGTCACAAAGTCATTGTGTCACTCTGAGCAACAAAAGAACAACATCCCCTCGGCGGCTTTACTGTCTCCTCCTCCTCTGTTTTCCCCGCTTCTTCACCCTTTCTTGTTTGTGACATCTACAAGTGAAAAGACTGTAAAAGTCATTTCTTAATCTATATATGCCAGTCATTGTGTGTGTGGTGAGGGCCTGTCTACGTTGTTTGCTACTTTCGAGTGAAAAGGGGAAAAAAAACACCCCTCAGTAATTTCATTCAGCGCAATTGCACATTTGAATAGAGAGCCAAATTGGACTTGATTAAATATTGCCTTGACACAACCAGTCAAATGTTGGAGACAGAAAGCCTCTATTAGCCTGCTCTTGTGACGAAGGGAATGAAATGTGTCCACTGACAGCTGGAATATACTTTTCTTGTTTTTTTTTTTTACTGCAAAACTATACACAAAAAAAAGTTGTCTAGTCCATGGGCACAATACAAATTTAAATTAAAGAATGGACAGACCAGCAGAAAGTAACACATATTTGTATTTGCAGAAAATAGTTTTTTCTCCAAATATTAAATAAAAAAAATCAAGGACTATCCTATTGCACATTTTGCATTGCATTGACACATATTGCAATTATTTGATATTAATTTGTAAGACTAAAACTTGTAATGCATATTTAAAACTCTGACAGAGGAACTAATGTGGGAAATACACAATCCCTTGGGTTCTGATGCACCACAGAAGTGTTATTATAGCACAATATTAAACACAAGATAAATAAACATTTTAAATAAAAAAAATAATTGTAATATGTTTATTGTAAATATCCACAAATATCTTTCTCATTATCTCACAATTTTTTCCCAGCTGTGCTCTAAATGAGATGTTTATTAATATGATCCACTTTCTCTATCCCTCCATCACTGTGTTCTTCCAGGCTCTCGTTTTCCTAGCCCCCGGCTCCCAGCAAGGCCCAGTCGCAAGCGCACTCTTCCCATCTCGCCTTCAGACCCTGGCTTTGATCTCCAGGCGATCCGAGCCTCGCCCACTTCTCTGGTCACCATACTCAGTGGCTCCAGGTCCAGTTCCTCCACCAGCGGCTCTTATGGACACCTGTCGGTTGGGGCCATGAGGTACCCAAACCTATTCTTTTTTTTCTGCATGTGTTTTCAGGAGAAAGAGAATACAAAGTACAGATTTATGGTACTTCTTTGGGTTTTTTTAATCAAGTGCTGGTTTTTCCAAAAATGCATTACAAGATAACGTTACAAAATGTAAAACAACAGATTTTAATGTGTAATTACATACACTATATGTGTAATTAAATAGAAGTTTCAGCTAAATAACCATGCTTTCAAAGCAGCACAGATTCACTGCCTCACATTTTTTGTAAATGCTTTCCAAAATCCTCTTTAAAGCATGCAAAGTGTCATGCTTGAATATCAATGCTCTAAATGTCTGGCAGGTATGTGACATATTCAACAAACAATAAAGTGTTACTACAGACTATAAAACTTTAAAAAGCAGCCAGCTGAAGTTGTTCTAAGTAATATTTTAAAATAAACAGCACATCATGTATTTATAACGTGAATATTTCAGAAAGATGTGTGTTGTATCTATTTTTTATAATGCACATTTCTAGAATACTGGAACAAGCATGATAATAGGATTAATTTTAATCCTAAATTTTAATGGCCAGTTCAGTCCTCCTCTCTACTCCTGCTCACCTTCACATACATGCACATAACACCTCTCCTCTACTGACCGATGAGACGAGACCATGGCTTCCTAATCACCGTCCTCGAGGGCTGCAGGTGCTCAATCCCAGCATGCTCCCTTTCGGCTGATGTGACTAATTAGCTTGTGGCTCGAAACAATGCGAGTGACTAATTAGATGAATAAGGTGGAGTTCATCTCAGCTGGAAACTGCACCTGCAGGACCCTTGAGGAAAGTCATCGGTGACCCCTGGTCTATTGATACTGGCACGGTTCATAGGAAAATATTTTTATTGTGTCAAGGTATTAACCAGGGACAAGAAAAGACAGCAAGAAAGCAGAGATGGTGGTTGGAGGAATAAGGAGGAATTTGTTGCATTAATGAGAGAAGAATGGAGATAGAGGGTGGGGATGGGACGCTCGACCACGGATGAGCCGAACGAGTGATGAATGAACATCCAATGGAGGCATAAACGGGAGAACATGAAGCACGCTATTAGGCTGAAGCGTGTGAACATACTTACGGCCCTCCTCCCTCTTCCTCCTTCATTCCCTCGCTCTCTGCTCCCATCTGTCTGATAAGTATCACCTGATTAATGTGTTTGCCATCAGCCTCGCACGTAGCTTTACCCTAATGCCACCGACATGCAATCCTTCACGCCGAGTAAGAGTAGCACTGGAGGGATGACAGATGAAAGGGTGAAGCACACGAGTCCTTTCACAGAAACAGGCTGAAGAAGAATGAAAATAAAGGTATTAAAGGAATTAACAGTTCTAGTGCATCTTTAAAAATTGTAATATTGAAAAAACAAGTTATTCATTTGCAGTCCTTCAGCCCCTGCCAACCACTGAATATAAATGCATTTCAGTTTTATGTATTGTAAATCCTTTTCTGATTGGATTAAAGTAATATTGTGATAATTTGAGATACTGGAATTTTCATGAGCTATCACCAATGATCATCAACATAGAATAACATAAAGTAACTTTATGGATGTAGTATTTTTCAAGGTTGAAAATTATTAATACAAATAATGAAAATAATTTAATTTTTCCTAATTTTTACTATTTTAGTATTAAAATAGTGTTAGAATAATAGAAGACTTTGGAATATTTTCATCACATTTTTTGTTATTAACAGTGAACTAATTCATCAACAGGAAGACTCTGAAATCAAATCAGATGTAAAGTAGTCGATCAATTTCATTGATTAGATTTGTTTCAGCACCAACGTTTTACTCTTGTTCACTTGGCAAAAAAATGAACTATGGACTACATCTCAGTAGAATAAATACAATATAAAAAGTCAATGCAGCTATTTTGCATTTGAGATCTTTATTCCCAAAGGCCATATTTGCTGTTTTCCAAGTGAATTTAAATTGTTTACTTAGAGCAGAGTTCAACATCATATCCTCTCTGGACATTTTTCTGTTTTCACTGATCTATGGGCTTTGTTTTGTCTAGTGGGCTTAATTCTCCAAGGGATGTTAAAAAGATTATATTATTGGCTTGTGAGGATTATTTATTCCTTTGACAGATTATTACTATTTGTTAATTCCTGCATGCTAGAGTCTGGAAAATCAGGCACCATATCCCAGAAGAGAACCAACTTCACACCATATTTTGGGAGAGAGGCAGATTTTTTAAAACAACAACACTAGATTTTCATCTGTCAGAACCAAGAGGACCTGAGGGGTTCCTAGAGGCAGAATTGGTGTTTGTGAGACACTTAAGATTTTTGGGCGTCACTACCAAGGGCTTCTACCATTCACAGCAGTGTGTCAGTTAGTCAGTGGTCACCATGGTGATGATTGGCTTACAATATAGCATTGCTGAGTGTGAGAGCCCTACGGCCCCACCCAGGGCGATTGATTACCAATTCGGCATGAAAGCTGATCAATCAGCTGCCTCCACTGACAGGACAGAGATGGTCTCTTTGTGCTGCTAACAGATGAGTAGATGACCAGAGAATGGGTGCCTCACTCCATTGATTTCCACTCTGTAAATAATAAGATCAGCAGATGTATGGACCCACGTAGGGCAGCCATATGGAAGGGGAATGAACTGAGCATTGGTCTCCATTTGATCCTGAGTTCAGGGAGAGTGCCAGAGTTTAGAGTAGACATTTGAAAATGAATATTCTGTCATTTGGAATTGGCAAAATTAGTTATAAGAACTAAAACAAGTAATCTCAATTTTCATTTAAATAAAGACCTAACCTACATTGTATATTCATATTCTTAAAATTATTGGCTGCTAGTTCCAAATTCCAAAACATGTACTTTTTTAGAAATAGAAATGCAGCGCTGCTTGTACATTTTTGTCTGTCAAGCTGGCCATGCATGCATGCCATGCCTTGTCTCTTTTAACATAATTTGCTTTAACCATTACTTTTGTCCAACTCCACAGTTTTCAAAAATACGTTTGCAGTGAATAAAATGTATAAAGATCCCAAACTTCCGAAATGGTAGTGAGTGTACAGGTCCTGTCTGGGCTACAGGATGATTTGAACTGGGCAGCTGGAAGTGGTTACATCTGATTGGCCATGACTCTGTCATTGTGAAACACAGCACAGCACACGGTGACACGACGAAATGTGTCCTCTGCTTTTAACCATCACCTTTGGTGAGCAGTGGGCAGCCATGACAGGCGCCCGGGGAGCAGTGTGTGGGGTCGGTACTTTGCACAGTGGCACCTTGGACTCGAACCGGCAACCTTCAACGTTGCATTTCCTTACACGCTAGGCCACGCTGGCCCGAAATTGTCTCACCAGTAGCATGAACAATCATTACCAGCAGTAAGAGAAAGTATATATGGTGTATATTTCTACATGAATTCCAAGTGACCGTTTAACTTCATAAACTTGCACCTGGTTCTGTTTACTGTACATCCTGCAAACACAAAGCTCCAGATTACCATACATGGATGCTGACAAAAATGTATATACCCTTACAGCTGTATGAACATGCATTAATGACCCTTAAGGGGTCATGTATTAATAATGAGCTTCAGTGGGATAAAGGGTTGATCACGCTGGTGTCCGTGGATCTATATGATGAATATTTACCACGTGGCTTCTGTGATGGAGAGATATATCATACAAACAGCTGTGCTTTTAAATGGTAACAAGATGAATATCCTTAAGCAGGGGTCTCTGTGGACTCTCTCAGCTCCCCGGCTATCACTGGCTCCTTGGGGACATGGAGAGAAACAATGATCCATTTGTTTATCCCATTTTCTGTCTCTTTTGCTGTTAGGCTACCTAGAATTTCTTACCATAACCATGTAATGAGAATTCAGTGATTTAATCTGAACATTGTTTGCATATATTTGAATGAATTCATTTATATGAACTCTATATGAACTCTTTCCAGACATCCCACCCTGCACTGTTGTTTAGTAATTGTCTGTTTTATCGCTTGTAATTGGTGTCCCTAACAGCGTTTTTTCCTCCTCTGCACAGTCCCGCTTTGAGTTTTGCCTACCCACCAACCCCTGTGGCACTGCAAATGCACCAGCAACTGATTGGTCGGCAGCCTGGCATTGTGGGATCAACATTTGGGCACAGTCCACCCCTCCTTCACCCCACACCAGCCTTTCCCACCCAACGCCCGGTGCCTGGCATCCCTCCTGCCAGTTTGGCATCCACAGAACGCTCCACAGCCTCCAGCGACTTGCAGGTAACCCACAGCCAGCTCAGACTGCTGTAGCTTGTGATCACGCAGGGGTTTTAGCCTCCCAGCATGATAAACAAGAGCTGGGAATCTCACTGTAGGTCTTCAAAATAGTCCCATGGGACATCCCCATGAGGGAGCGCCACCCACCCCTCCACTATTACGGTTGTCTATGTTGCTTCTGCCAGGTTTGGATTCCTCAAGAAATTCCTCAGAGGAAATATCATGGCTGCTTGTTAGCAACCAAATCCCACTGCTAACACCATAAATCACACTGGTGGAAACTGAAGGAAAGAGATATTTACGGGATCGCTTCCTCTGAAAAATGGTTCTGGGAGTGTTTTATTCCTCTTTCCCACCATCCACCATCAGTCCCCTCTGCGTGTGGTGGCTAATAGTCCGTATCCAATCCTGAATTATCCCTTTTCATTTGTATCGATCCTCCTGTTTATGTTCTGGCCAGTTTTTTTGGTGGCACCCCGGCTTCCATGTCTGCTGGTGGACATGATGGTGAATGAGGCGACACAACGCCAATTCCTCTTCCTAAACCATTACAGTGCTCTATCCTAACCGAACTGCCACATCATCCATTTTAACTGGCGGCCCTTTATAGACAGCATGGTGCTGCTTTAATAGAAGTGCAACGCAGAACATTTGTCTGGGAAGGTGTTCCTGTAAGAACAATTAAAGTGACTGGACGAAACACTGGACCATCGCTCACCATGACAGATGCGGCCAAAGACGATGGTACGCATTCTCATGGTTCTTCCGAAAAATAGGGGAGGCCTGTACATCAGCTGTAAAAAGTCCAGGGTTGTGTTCAGCAGTGCTGACTTCATGAAGTAGGGTCCACACAGACTTGTATTATTCTCATCAGTGGAGTAATGGGGTGTGAGGAGATGTTTAAGAACCTAGTGTTTTGTACCTTACCGTTGATCTACTGTTACAAGTTCCTCTATACATTTGAAGGTGCTACGGTTTCCAGATGTCAATTGCTTATTGTATGGAATTTATACTGTGAAATGATCAAGTCTTGATACATGAAATGTAGTTGTCTTGTGATGAGCCTTAATAAAAGTCAAGCTAGAGCTGCTCAGGAAACACACACAGCATAACTGGAATGATCTGTGACTTCTGCCTGGCAAGTCAAATCATGGTCAGCAGCCAAGGAATTCTGCTTTTTTCCCTAAGGAATGTTCTCTCTCCCTCTCTTTATGTTGATTTTTTTCCTGGCTGTAACTGGGAACTTCCAATTGGCTGGGAAATGCAGAAAGAGGGAGAGACAGAATGGGAGGCACAAAGAAATATGAGGCTAGGGCACTGCAGTTGGGTTGGGATCAGTATAAAGTACGAGCCTTTTGACCTTATGAATGGAAATCATTTGACATGCAGATGTTGAATGCATCTGAAATATGAGTTCATGGATCCTGCAATATTTTTAAAAAAGCCACCTGACATGAGTTAAGGAAGCACTGACAACTCCTCTCACCACATCTTCATACAGAAATTATGCTTTACTTTTATTGCCATTTTAGCTATGTGATTTATGATTTTCATTCTTTGAAATAAAGGGGGTACAGGAACCTAGTTCTGATGAACTGTGCATTTAAAATTATTTGGACATCCCTTGGATTATTGTCTGAAAGTAATTTCGCATTTTGTTGGGTATTGTGTATAGTAGATATTGTATTGGGATGTTTTATTTTAAATGCTGCTAGAAGGCACATTGTATTCTATTTACTATTTTTGTCATGTGTTCTATATTTTTATCATGTGTTCTATGCATGACTTTCAATAAAAATGTCAAAGGTTTTGCTAAAGATACTACTTTGTTCTGTTTCTGTAGATGTGATGTTTCTGTTTCTTTTTGTGATTGACAGAGCAAGCCTACCAGTGAGTCTGCAGTGAGCAGCACAGGTGACCCCATGCACCATAAACGCTCCAAACTGAAACCTGATGAGGACCCACCCAGCCCTGGAGCAGGAAGTCTGCAGGTCAGTTCCAAATGGCAAAATCCCATATTTCCCTAATTTATATCACCTGCCATTAATTCCCAATATTATTAAATGATGCCCCACCCACACAACGCCAGACACATGCAGTAAAGTGCAGCAGCAAGGCCCCATTATGATGCCTCATTCTGATGCCTGTTGTTGCTGCTGCCATACAGGCGATAAACTCCATTGATCTTAGGGACTCTTGAAGGGAATTGTTTTCCTTCTAATCAGATGGAAATGGAAAAAATGGAAAGCAAAATTAGACTATGGGTCACACACAGCTTAACAGCGCCATCTGTTTTAGTGAGTTTGCACACTGAAGGTATCTTTGGTCTGGTGGGCTCATGCAGTTGTGCCTCTCGAACATCTGTCGCTATAGGAACATGCCTGGTTTGTCTCTTAGTGGACTGCTGGCAGGTAATATTTGCAGCAGTGCCTCAGTGAACTTTAGGACATTGTTGATTTCCTCCAAAGTGTCCCTTTGACACCCACATTTCAAGATTTATTGCTGCACATGCTCATGTCAGCAACATGCATGTGTATTTTACCTGAAATCTGTCCTATAACTCCAAAGAGAGGACAGCCATCTGCTTCTCCCTCAAACCTTCAGAGCTGCAGTATAAATAGTGAGATCCAGCTGAACCCTTGAGCACTTCAGTCATGACCCATCTCATTCCTCCCTCCCCTGAACCCCAAAGTGCAGTACAGGTGGGGGTGTAGATTCCTCAGGCGCTCAGCCCATGACCCTGCAGCATATCTGCTTAAGTATGGTGGTTTGGGCTCTCTAATGGTACGTTTCCACTCAGTTTCTCCTCGTGAGGCCCATTTGAGTGCATTTGCTGTGGCAGTGGAATGTGCCTGGGACCTGTCTGGCTCATATGTGGCAGTGGACCTGAGAAAACAACTTTGAGCCTAAAACCAGTTTCCATTTAAACAATTTTGACTTTGAGAGAAGTCACTGGTTGTACAGGGTGTGATTGCTTTTGCAGACATTCCTGGTTATCTTTTTACTTTTACAGCCTCTCAAAACACCATTTCATTACATTTTGCTATTTATGCATGTCTTAGCAAACAAGATGTGTCAGTTTGTACCTTACAAAAGTTCTTTAAAAGAACCCATCTCTTTGTCAGATGATAGTGTTATTGTTCCTGTTTTTGTTTACATGAAACAGTTGCAAAAACTCACACCCACACAGCACCCCATCAGCATATAATACTTATACAGCCACCTTATTAAATACATAAATAGAGCACAAAAATAGGTTAGACTTATTCTGAACTTAATCTGTTGTCTGGTATGCAGAATGACTGTAATGCATTCGCTCCTATTGCAGATGCATTAATGTGTATAGAGACACTATGACACTTGCGACACACACTCCACCTGTCTGTGTTCCCCCGTGGAGCCCCAGTGGTAAGAACCAGCTGGACGTGACTCCCAACACTCCTAACCTTTCCCCCCTCGAGTCAGCTGCTCATTTGATAAATAAAAGTCCCGACTCTGACCATTGTGCGCATTTCTTCAGGGGCAACCAGAAGGGATGACCCTGGTGAAGGAGGAGGGCGACAGGGACGAGGGCAAGCAGGAGCCAGAGGTGGTGTACGAGACCAACTGCCACTGGGAGAGCTGCTGCCGGGAGTTCGACACCCAGGAGCAGCTGGTGCTTGTGAGTTTAAGACTTTTAAGATCGCACTGGGGGACGCGCAGTGGCCCTCACAGTCACCGCCCGTCTCAGATCCGGCCCCGCTTCACCCAGCTACTTACCGCCAGAAGCGCGGAGAAGAGCCCCTCTCCTGTTCTCCAGAGCCCCGACATGAAAGCCGGTGTCTGCTGTTGAAAAATATACCTCTGTGTCCCCATTTAAAAACCTATCATCAACCCCTCTCTTCATACACACACACACACACACACACACACAGCACCCCCATCAGCACAGCATCAGATAGAAAGATCCCTAGCTCTCCACGGCTGTCTATCCACAGTCTGACATGGCAATCGGCGTCCGCCACGCTAACCCCTATCTATAATTGATATCCTCAGCCAGGAATGGGCTGCCTCCTGCGTTTGAAGGGCTCTGCTCAAAGCCTCAGGATCTTGACAACTTCTTGCCCCTGTTTCTGAGGGCAGCAGGAATTGTGGAAATGTGTGTGTGTTTGTGTGCCTTTCCCTCTGCAGACAGGCCTGTTTGTGTTGAACTCCACAGACGCTGTTTCCTCTCACTTTCTTGTTTTCTCTCTGGCTAGATGAACACCTTTGGCCCCACCCATTTCCTTTGACAGCACAGGAACAAAACAAAACGCATAAGAAAGCCATCAGCTGCCCACAGAGTCATAATCTGCTTTTGTTCTTCTGGCAGGCCTGTGTTTTGTTTAGTTTTTGTTACTGGATTTTGTTTCTTCTTTACGGTAATTGTGCTTTATTTTTTCTGGTTTCTATGCTCGTGCTGATACTGGGGACATGCTAATAAAACCACTTGCCTACAGAGTCCCGCTCCTCTAAATCAGTGGAGTTGGGGCGGGGGGCTCTTATCTCTCCCCCCTCAGTAATGGGATAAGTACAGTATTTGGACCACAGTGGCTCTTCTCAAACACTGGGGGCTGCTGGGGGGGAGGGTGTGAGGCGGGAGGGGTTGGGGGAAATTCCGTATATCAAAACAATGGGACGACCCCTCCCCCCCCCTTGAATCAAGCCCGTCTTCTCAAATGGCTGGGAAAGACGGGGTAAAAACTCCGTCCCATAATACGAGCTTTTAAATTCCCTGCGTTGACCCCAGTGATCACAAACACGATCGCACACACGCACATTCTCAGCTGCAGGTGTTGTTCTTATGATAGCTCTTTGACACGCTCCAAATTTAAACAGTTTTAACAGTGTTACACAAATATGGTGATTAAACATCTGAGCCTGCTCTTTTTCTGTTTTTAAGATGCCCTAATTTTACATTTAAAGCACACACACACACACATACACAGTACTTACTGCATCTCCACCTTGTTGAAAAGCATCCCCGGCACGATCCTGATGCTGATTTGCGGCGTGAACGTGCTCGCACCATGACGCTCGGCGCCGCGTCTTTATCGAGTGTGCATAAGCGCTCTCGGTGCCCGCGATAAGATAAACATCACATCAGCACAATTTAGCGCACTTATCTGCCTTGTGCAGTCAGCTGAAGGCAGGCTGGTGTCAGCTCTCACTCTCCCCTCCATTTATTTTATTTAACACACTCCGTTGCAATTATTTTACCCTCAACTGTCTATTTTTCCATCTGTTCATCAAAAAGTCATTTTTGTTAAAAATTTTCTTCTTCTACCATCTATCTTTGGTGGTTCAAATGCATGAAACCTTTTATTTTAAATTGAGGCTTTTTTATTTTAAAATGAACTATGGTCAAATAGTTTGAATTTAGAAATTTATTGCAAAATGAATGTCACAATTTCTCAGCGCTATTTCCATCATTTTGTAGCCAGCAAAACATTTACCTAATAAACGTATTAAATTGGGCTGCCTCTGTAGCTGGGTTAGAGTTTCACAGGTCAGAAGGGTTCTTTGGTGAAGTTCGCGTCCATGTCGGTGGTAGGAGATGGTGTGGGGCGGATTTCGGGTGGTCGTTGTTGAAAGTGTTGAATGCTTGTGTTATGGGGAGATAAACACAGGTGGAGGGGGGGAAAGGCCCCCTCTCCAACTGCTGGCAGGACCACTTTAATTGGTAAAATGCAGATTTTTTTTTTGATCAGGCAGCGGATTAGTCGCCTTATCTGTCAGGAGTATCTTACGCCGAGATGAAAAGCCCGAACTGAATTACACATGCCAATTTCAGCCACCCGCCTCCTCCCTCTTGCTTTCTTGCACTCGCTCTCTTTCTTTTTCTTTCCTTCTTACCCACACTTACTCCCTTTGCTTTCTCTCGCTCTCGTTCTTTATCTTGCTCCCTCACCTCCCTTTTTCCCCCCTTTTTCTTTCTTTACACAAAGCTCTTCAGCAATTGACATCACAAAAGAGCATATGATTTATTAGCGTGCGTTTGATCAAGTCAAACTGTGTTGTGGGTCCCCAGCTTGGTGAAATTGCCTTGTAAACAGGCTCTCTTTTCATGCACGCCTGCATTTTAATGGGCCGGGGCTGCGTCCCAGAAACAGCGAGATAAGGAGACAATGTAGATGGATTTAAAAGTGGGTAAGGAGAGTGGAAAATGACGAGGTAATGAACGGTACCCATGTGTGAGAGAGACTACCAGTGTCCTTAATTTAGTCTTAACATAGGAATCTTAAAATTCTAAAATATTTGCTTTTATTCGTGTTTGCTTGAGTTTTACGTAGAGACAAATCTGAGCCTTTATCTGAGCCTGTGTGTGTGTGTGTGTGTGTTAATCCATCTCTGTGTGTTAGTACACTTGTTATGTGATTAGCTGCAGGTTAGGATGAATGGTGGCTCTTCAGCTCACCACTATCAGTAGCTGTTTGTCCATTTCCCCGTCCCTCAGCATGGACATTATTGATTCAGTTAAAAATTTCCATTAAGCCGCGCCATTAGGCCACTGTGTCCCTGCCCCATCCCTCCTTTTCCCGTCCCCCGTCTGAGCAGAGGGGGTCTGGCCGCAGATCCATCACCGCTGGACTCATTTGTAGGACGTGAGCGGTGGAGTCCTGGTGCTCTTGCTTTCTCCCTCGCTCATTCGCAGATATCGAACACAGGGCATCGCAGACGGATAACGTGCCAGAAGGAATCCCCTTTTCCAAGGGGAGGGAGTTGTTCTAAAGCACGATGGGCCAGAGGCGTCCGTCTTTGGGACCTTTGAAATTTTTTTCTTAAAAAGACACTCTTCTGGCTTTTGCGTATTTTTGTTTTAAAGGCTGCCTCTGGGGCTGCTTGTGATGCAAAGATTATAGAGTTTGACCCGAAATCCCTGTGTTATTAACCATGGGTGTCAACCTTGGAATACACTGGAGAACCTGGTAGAGAACTCTAGAGCCTTGGATTTCTCTGTGGTACTTACTCACAACAAAAATGCATCACCTGAGGATTTCATTTAAATGAGGAGAAATAGAATACAGACATAAAGGTGGCACTTTGTAAGAGACTACACTAAAAGTGGGAACAAAGTAGGAACTAACAAGGAACATGTGAGAAGCAAGTGAGTTCATAAACAACAGGCAACTACATACATCTGTGGCAAAAGATTCAAATAAAAATTTTCAACATAACAGGCTTTTTATATTATTCAATAAAACACAGATTTCAATACAGTAAAGGAGTGTATGGGTGGCAGTAACCTAGTGGGTAACACACTCGCCTATGAACCCACTTACTTCCATTCTGTCCCTGGGCAAGATGCTTAACCCTGAGTTGCTCCGGGGGGGACTGTCCCTGTAACTAGTGATTGTAAGTCGCTCTGGATAAGGGCGTCTGATAAATGCTGTAAATGTAAATGTAAATGTAAATGAGTGTGCAGGTTGAGGACAGGGAGCTGAAACATGGCTCTTTTCTGTACATTTCCTGGTGCAGCAGCCTGAGAAGCCCTTATTAAAAGGTACGATGGGCACTGCAGTGTACAGTTGTGTTTTCAGGACCTCACTGGCTCTGCTCGCTGTAAACTCGCTGAGTTCATTAGAAAACTATTGAGTCTATACTAGAGCTGTGTGTGAAAATCCTCCTCCCCCTGACAAAAGAACAAAAGGCTCTGTGAGCGCGTCAGACGGGGCACAGAAGGCCACCGCAGGGTGTGGCAGATTTGCACCAGAGGTCATGCCTCCGTCCAGTGAGAGTTCAACTTTTGAGGGTCGTCTTAGGTCCAACTTCTCGAAGTGGGTCAGGTTGCCCTTTGTCAGTGGCCAGAGTTTGACTGTTGTGTCTGTCACATGTTCGGAGCAACAGTGCGGCTTTGGGGCAGGACAGCGAGTTGTGAAAGTTGAGTGGAAGGGTGATGGAGAGACAGTGGCAGCTCGTCTTTTTGTGCCATGAAGAGGAATGTTGGATGAGGTGCCTCCTGTGTCTCCACTGCACCTCTCTCACTTATTTATTTCTTTTACGCCTGTCTTCGCGACCCCCTCTTGCCTATGTGTGATGCAAGTCAAGGCTTTTCCTCTCTCCTCCGTTTTTAAGCCCACGTTCATTCTCTTTACTTCCCTCTCCACTCATTCTTTCCTCATTCCGCTATTTCATACATACACAAAAGTTCTCTGCATCTATTCCTTTTTTTTTTGTCTTTCTCTATACCTCCCTTCAGGCAGAGGTCTCCTCCTGCTGAAGAATGTAATATTATGAGTTCCCTTTGGTCAGGATATTGTGTCTGCCTCCTCTGAGCTGCATGCGTTTCGTAAAAAGACTCCAGGGCTGAGCGCAGTACACTGCTGCCTTTATAAGGCGGCCAGATGTTGACTGCGTCCCACAAGCTCTAGTTTGTCTGTGTGCAAACGTGAGGCAGACCAAGTAAATACGAAGTGAAAAGGGCACGTGGGTTAAAGAGTCAGTCAAGAGAGGTAATGCTGGAGTAAAAGCTCTAATGTGAACTTTTGATTTTTTCCCTACACTTTCCTTTAAGCCTCAGATTAGAAGTTGCCACGGCAGCACAACTGTCAGCACTTGTCATGGCAGGGTAGAGACCAGTTTGATGGGAAGTGACAAGGTTTTATTTGAAGTTCCGAGTCAATGGAGTCTCAAAACTCACTTTATTTCTAAAAGTAAAATTGCAATTCAGTAAGATTTGTTTGCACAAGAATAATGATATTCTACATTAAACCAGATTTCAAAACATTCTTGCACACTCAAAATGAATATTGTTCATGAATCTTGTGAGATTTCCATTCTAGAATGATTCATTAGTGTGGCACAGTAAGACTAAATAATGATTAAAATGAGTGAAATTTGAACTTTTTTTCCCACTGACTATAACCCCGTAAACCAATTTTCTAAAATGTTAATTGTGAACTATTTGGCCCCCTTGTGGTTCTCACATGTCATTACATAAATTCAATGTTTTAAGATATAACTGGGAAATTAAGTAGTTTATGTTATTATAAACATTGTTTGGCATATCTTCTATTTGATTGTGCAAACTGAAAAATTGCATAATTACTGTATAATGCATTAAATGCAACGTATGTTAACATATTAACATACGTTGTACATTGCAGATGAAGGTTTTATAGATTGAATTGTATAATGTTTTTTGTCTGTACTGAATTATGTGCCATGTTATATTTTTGTAGCACATCAACAATGACCATATCCACGGGGAGAAGAAGGAGTTTGTGTGCCGCTGGGCGGAGTGCTCCCGGGAACAGAAGCCCTTCAAGGCCCAGTACATGCTGGTGGTTCACATGCGGCGTCACACTGGAGAGAAGCCTCACAAGTGCACCGTAAGAAACATACCAGCCAGCATGCACTCATGCACCCTGTATAAATGTGGCCCAATATGTATATCTTGCTGTTTGGAGTTTAATAAACATTTTAATTGCTTATTGCTCATAATAGAAATCTGAACAGATATAATTTTGTAACCCTTGCACAATGCATATGTGTTTGTGTGTCTCTTCCCTACAGTTTGAGGGCTGCGCTAAAGCATACTCTCGTCTGGAGAACCTGAAAACTCACCTGCGCTCTCATACAGGAGAGAAGCCGTATGTGTGTGAGCATGAGGGCTGTAATAAAGCCTTCTCTAATGCCTCGGATCGTGCCAAACACCAGAACCGCACACACTCCAATGAGGTAAATTTACAACCATAATGCAAGAACACACAATATCATACAAATAAAAACACAGCATCACAATCTTCACCCAGTGTAACATACATTTACATTGTCTGGCCTTCTCAATGTCCCACACAGAAACCATATGTTTGCAAGATTCCTGGCTGCACTAAGCGCTACACAGACCCCAGCTCGCTGAGGAAGCACGTTAAGACTGTACATGGCCCTGAGGCTCATGTCACTAAGAAGCAACGAGGCGATGCCTACCCACGACCCCCTCCACAGCCACGGGACCCTGGGGGTAACACCCAGGGCAGGTCACCAGGGCATCTTCCTCTTGGTGGGTTCGGAGACCAAAGGGAGTACAACCATGCTACCTCGAAACAAGACGAATGTCTACAGGTCAAGTCCATCAAGACAGAGAAGCCAATGGTAAGTCCCTCTTTGGGACAGAGGGAACAAAGCTGGTCACACACTTTGCCTCTTAGCAAAAAATATAGTAGCACTGCTGTAGTACTTAGTACTTACCTTCCTTACTACTGCTGTAGTAGGGAAACCCTTTGAACCTCATTTTAGAGAATCCTGTCTGCCAAGTGATCTGTGCCACCTCAACCTCTTTCTATATCTGTGACATGAGCTGTGGGCAAGTCTGCTTTGATCTTACTCTCCCTTGCCAGTGTAATAACTTACTGTCTCTTCTGTCTAATGCATCTGGCATTACTTCTTCCCCCTTTCTAAGGACAGTGGGTAATCAGGTGAGCGTGGGATTGCATTAACTTTTCACTACATTAAGATGTCATTATTTAGCTTTCTCTTTTTCATACCATCCCTTGCCTGCCAGTTTTTCCCCAGTTTTCCATGTGTGTTTATGTCCATTCAATGCTAAAAAAGAGGCTCTGTTGGACCCTCCTCCTGATGTTCATATCTGTGGTCTGCCCAGAAGAGACACTGTCTCTTGGTGTTTTTCTGGTAACGTGCAGTAAAAACACAGGAGAGAGTGAAATTGCATCAGAACCAACTACTCAATAAGGCACCAGCAAGCCTCAACAACTTCCTTATTCGTTCAGTGCAGCACATTCCTCTTTTATATAAATTGTACAAGTTCTTTGTTTCTTGCTATGGATTGGAATGCCCATTTGCTGTTTCAATAGGTAGTTCAAATCAGAAAACAAACACTTGAAAGTGGACCAGGATCTGTATTATAAAGTATTCCTTACACTACTCAGATTCTAGGTGCACATATGCATTTGCATTCCAGTCGCTGACCTTAGAGGAATGCTCTACCTTCATAGACTGTTTCCGTGAATATGCAAATGCTGTTTAGGCAAATATCTGATCATGAGAACATTTTGTGCTGTCTTAATTATATGTTGTGTTTTGTTGTACTGTTTCACATTCATTTACGATTCATGTCCACCATCCAATTAAACATGCTGCCCATGCTGCCCATGATAAATGACAGTGTGATGAAACATGTATAGTACAGGCTGTTTGTAATATTTAATTACTTATTTTTCTGATCTGCCCTCTTGTCATCCTCTCTGCATGCCATCTCTTCAGACGTCTCAGCCAAGCCCTGGCGGTCAGTCTGCATGCAGCGGTGGGCAGCTCTCCAGCTCCACCCATTCCGACAGTGGAGTCCAGCTTACTTTGAGTGCCCCATGGCCAGTGGGAGAGGGGGAGGGGGGAGAGGATGATGATGATGATGATGATGAGAATGAGGAGGGAGAAGAAAGGGAAAATGAGGTCCCCATCATGGACTCTACAGTGTCCACAGCAACGCTGGCGCTGCAGGCACGGCGCAGTGTAGCCAGGCCATTTCGATGGATGGAACATGTGAAAATGGAGCGGCTGAAGCAGGTGAATGGAACCCTGCCTAGGCTGGGCCACCTGTCCCCTACTCCTCCGTCCAAAGGCCAGGCTCTGCCCACCATTATGGGAAAGGGTAAGAATCATCTGTGGGTCTTCTGAAGTGCTCAGATACTAGAGGTGTGAACCTTCACTTCTCTCACGATTCAATCTGATTACGATTATCAATGAATCCCATTCAATTGTCTACATTACTTCACATTATGTTTTTATATACATCAGTGAAATGAGACTGAAGACCAGGTGTTTTTCTGGCAATCGTGGCGTCAGTACTAGAAGCGTGAACCTATACGATTTGATTACGATTGTCTAAATGTCGATGCATCCAAATCCATACCATAAATTTACTATATACCCACATTATGTTTTCATATACAACAATTACGGTCTCTGTGGATGCTATGAATTGCTACAATGAGCAAAAAAATGTCTGTGTTCGATTCCACATGGACTGAACACAGACCGGTTTTCTGCTCATTGGAGAAAAGCTACGGCCATTTTTCTAAACTCCCGGTAAAATGATAATGTCGTGTTGTAGATCTCTGGACACTCAGAGAAAGATCGGCCTTTTCTCCATTCACACTTCGTGTTTGTGTTTCGTAGTGGCAGAAAGAACGCTCGCACGAAAATACGGCATGCAACAAACGACCGCACCACACAGCATGAAATTCCTACCCGGAGTGGTGACTACCGGCACTACTTTTTAATGAGAATTTTTATACCGCGGCAGAAAATCACCAAGCAACGTCATGATGATATAATCTTCTTCAATGATATAATCTTCCATGTCTGCATCGCAGTGCATCGATTATACGATTAATTTCAACACCCCAAGACTGTACTCAGGCAGCCACAGTCACTACCAGCACTACTTTTTCTTCAGCGCTGCATCTATGCAGACTCGTCCACATCTACATCGCGATGCATTTCAGCACCCCTATTCACCCCTAAAGAATAAATATTTTGAAAAGCTAGAGACTGAACCCTATTCTTGTGTAATGGATTTCCTCTGTCTAACATAGCTGTTTTTTGGCCCTCAGGCTCATGCCTTGGTAGGAGGAACAGTGGGGGGGTGCACCTACCCCAGCCTTCTCCAGGCCATCAGGATTCCTGTGGCTCAGACCTGACAGTGCTCAGCTTGTTGCGTGACCGCCGGGATAGCAGTGGCAGCACAGCTAGCTCTGCTTACCTGAGCAGCAGTCGCCGTTCATCTGGCATCTCCCCGTGCTTCTCCTCCCGGCGTTCCAGCCAAACTTCCCAGGCTGAGAGCAGCCACCACCGGAGGCTCCACAACCTCAGTGCCACAGACTCCTATGACCCCATCTCCACTGATGCATCTCGCCGCTCCAGTGAAGCCAGCCAGTGTGGAGGACCAGGAGGTTTGGGTGGAGCATTGCCAGGTAGATGGGGTGTTGGAGGAGGAACAGTCAGGGTGGGAGGTAGTGGAGAAACAGGAGGAGGGAGATCCTGTGGAGGTCTGCTGAATCTCACTCCAGCACAACACTACCACTTGAAGGCCAAGTATGCAGCTGCAACTGGTGGCCCTCCCCCAACACCACTGCCCAACATGGAGTCCCACATAGACATGATGGGTGAAGCTCAGGATGGCAACAGCTTCTCACTACCCCCACTAGTCAGGCCTCGTCGGTGCAGTGATGGCACTGCCAATGTGTATGGGAACCTTGCAGGATCCAGATGTAGGGGCCTGTACCCTGGGGAAGGACCAGGTAACAACACCCGCAGAGCTAGTGATCCTGTACAGACCCTGCAGGAGACACCAAATCGCCCCCAGAGATACAGCAGTTTGAATAACATCTTCCAGTTACCTCCTCTATTGATTAACCATGCTCTTGCTGGAGCAGAAAGTAGACACCTTGGTCTGCAGAACCACACACATTCAGAGGGTAACTTGCAGCACTCCCCTTGCCATCCCAGTATTATTGAGCATTCAGCACTGGAGGCCCTGGCCATGGAGGAGGATAAAGGTTTACTGCTGGGTGATGAAGACATGCTGCCAGATGACTTGGTACAGTACCTTCACTCCCAGGAACAGGAGCCCATTTATGGTCTACAAAACCTTCATACCAATAATGGAAGTGACTTGGACCATCTTCAGGCCACATCATTAGGTCAGATCTTTAACAGCCCCCACCAGGGAACCACTGAAAGGGACAAAATGGTTGATGAAGACAAGCCCATCCAGTGGAATGAGGTTAGTTCAGGAAGCATCGATATGTCACCCTCAAGTCAGCAGCAGGCATCACCACATTGTGGAAAGTGGTCAGAAAGTACAGTTGTCAACAGGGGCCCATTTGGCAGGTTTGCCAACATGGTTGTACAGCAGCAACAGCATCTTCCAGTAGAACACCTAAACCAACAAGGTTTCCAGCACTCAGTGAACCAGGGCAATGCATATCCGTATACAGAGAATGGATCAGGCACTTCACGTAGACCATCTGGGTCCAGGGTCCCACAACTTCTGTCCTGCAAAGTGAATGGTAATGTGAAGTTAGAGGCATTAAGCAATTCTTGCCTTGGTCCAAAAAGACCCAGTCAAGCAATGCAGAGGCCGGGTCCACCAGACTTCTCCCAGATCTCACTTGGGCCGTTCAGACAGCCCTGTGGACAACAGAGCTCTCCAGCATTGCCAAGTCACTCCCTTCAAAATAATTCCAACACTCAGAGGGTTAGTAACAACTTGATTCCTCAAGCATCTTCAGAAAACCATCTCTCCCAAACATCACTGCTTCCTCCCCTTTTACGTGACCCCAGAAATGGTCAGCTCAACAACAGTAGCCTCAAATGCTCTGTCAGACCTCAGCGGTGTGAAATTAACGATAGACACAACAACCCCTGCATTTTGAGGAATGTTAACCCAGCCAACTGCTCCTTGGCCAATCACATTTCTGGACTGAAAATTGAATCTCAGGATCATCCCCAGGCGAGCTCCTGTTCTTCGGTACAGCAGCAAATAGGATTCTTAAGGTATCCTGGTTCATGCTCCAGCCAATCTGTGGCCAATTCATCAACCTTCCACTCCTCAGAAGAACAATGTTTAACGGCAGCTCAGTCTGATGCTCCCCAGCCAGACCTCCTCTCTCCTGGCACTGACCAGGTGACAAGTACAGTAGATGAAAGCCCAACCAGAGGCATTCTGGATAATGTCAGTCTGGACTTCTGCTCCATCCTTGAGGATGGGTATGACCAAAGCAGTCTGGTCTCAGATGTTGTGAGTCCCAGCATCTTCCAGGGTCTGTCACGGACATCATCCCATGTGACTATGTCTCGAGGCCCAGCCCCTTTTGCCAGTGTGCCACCTGGGGTCAGTAACATGGCCATTGGTGACATGAGTTCTCTTCTCACCACTCTTGCCGAAGAGA
This sequence comes from Denticeps clupeoides, assembly GCF_900700375.1. NCBI lineage: Eukaryota > Metazoa > Chordata > Actinopteri > Clupeiformes > Denticipitidae > Denticeps > Denticeps clupeoides. Next base: position 28,853,491 of record NC_041708.1, on the reverse strand, counting down.
GCAAATTTTTGGCGATAATGCAGTAGCTTCCTCCTTACCGATCTGAATAAAACGGGGGGAAAATAGGAAGAGAGATGGAAATGTAAAAAATGAACTATAAAAAAATTTGTTAACAAGAAAATGTTCATGTTTAAAAAAAAGTTGTTGAAGCAGATTTATTTTGTAACTTTTGTCCCCCTAGAAAAAGGGATATGTCAAACATATATATAAGAATATGAAAATATATATTCCATTTCTGGAATGAAGGCTTTTTTTGAAGCCCTTAATAAATAAATTTCTTTATGATGGTGGTGGAGAAATCTGTCATTTCCCCATCATTTCTAAACAGTATTCAGTGTGACGTTGGCCCTTTTTTGTATTTGTCTTATTTCGGTTCCATTTGCTGTACACTGTTGGTATAATTGCATGTTCTTGGTTTTTTTTTTTTTACAATCAAACGTATACACTGTATTTTATAGTGGATAGACTAGTTTATGTGCCAATGTACCTTGGGTGAACCATCTACTGTACAGATGGTGCAACCACTCCTAATCCCGATGTATGAAACAGCTCACACAGGGTCTTACATCACAACGGACAGGATATGGTGTGTGTGTGTTTGTATATATATATATATATATATATATATATATATATATATACACACACACACACACACACACACACACACACACACACACACACACACACACACACACACACACACACACTTTTTTACAATGTTGTTTTCCCGGAAGTATTTTATGTTTGCTAAAGTGTAAATTGTAGTGTTTTAGTGGTTTACAACAGTCTTCAGCTTTGTGTTTGTGAGTATTCCGGTGTAATATTGATTCCAAGAAGAAAAAGGGCAACTTTGACAGTCCACTGAGAAGCCCTTCAGTCGGTTTTCATTTACTACACCCACATGTATATGACATGTCTTTCTTTATTACATTGTATAAAATATGATGCATATTAGTGTTTTAAATACTAGTGCTACTGGCACTATACAGCACTATGTCACTAAAAAGAATTTCAATGTGGCTTTAAAAATATTAATGTTTATAGACTTTAGCATAAATAACTTGAATGAACAACATTTACAACTAGGTACCAATTGTGTGAACAAATTCTAAAAAGGGGAAGCCTTTTCTATTTTATTTCTATTTTATTTTTAATTAAAATTCCCAGAATCCTTGGTCTTTTACAAAAATACAAACTCATTACATATGCTGTGATGATTGGCCCAAGACTCTGTGGCATTGTTAACAGTATTAATATTAGTGTACAGGTTCAGCCTGCTTTTGCAGAATCCTCAGCACCACTGTGTAGCGTATTACTGTAGGTACCGTTTGCTTTGTTTAGTTTCCATACGTTCGACTTTACGTTGTTATTGAGCATTTTTTCCTTAGAGATGTGTGCTGAACGACCCATTCCCTCAGGCATGGAATGGGGGCTGGTGGGCTTGAGGTATGTGCCTTAACACTGCCTGATCATTTAAATACAAATCACTGCCAATCTTCCACAGTTACTATGATAAATATAAATGTTACATGTTGAGTGAGCCAATAGTTGAAATAAAAATTGAGAAAGTGTCTGAGTAAGGGACAAATAATACAAACTTTATTAAATATGTAAAGTATGTTAAATAATGTTGGTAAAGTTATTCAGTTCTTGCCTTTTGTTTATTGATTTTTATACTTGTAAATATATATCCATTCTGTAGGTTTAGGCTTGAGGAGGTGCCAGGGGCCAAACAAAAGAAAAGATGTTTAAAGCAGGGATCCAGGGGCCCAGGTTACAGTATGAAGCGGACAGTGCTTGGCACATCCAGAATGCCAACGGGGCCTCTTTTGTATCTGACCACAAATGTTTGTATGGTTTTAATAAAAAAAAAAAAAGGAAATTATATATGTCTTGGTGCTTATTGTCTGAACATGCATGCCTTTATTATGGGGGATAACAGCACAGCACGGTGTTGTGGGTTAACCCTGCCCTTTTGCGTAAGTGGATCCTTAACAGTTATGGGGATTCGCAACGGTGCAGCATTTAATGCATTTATTGCTGTATTCGTCAATGAAATGATGTGACTGTTAATAAACTCTGAGAGCTGCAGCTTTTACACTTCAAACTTTGGTCTTATAAACTACTGACCACAAGGGGGCGACATAATCCTCCTAAACTGGCCTAGGCTGGAGTCGTCCTGCAAAGGAATAAAATGCAATGCTCATATTGTTACTTATTTATGCACACTCACCAATTAAAACCACCATCGTTGTGTATACGTCACGGTGGGATATCCCGGTCACATATGCTTTCATTAATCTGTAAAGACTACTATAAGAGAAAGTGAAGTGATACACAGCACTGAACACGGTGACACAACGAAACGTGTCCTCTGCTTTTAACCATCACCCTCCCCAGTGTGTGGGGACGGTACAGGCTCAGGATTCGAACCGGCAAACTTCTGATTACCGCTCGGAAGAGAAGAAACACAAGTACAGAGCTTTTGGATGAATCATTTCATGACGCTCCTTATATTGACCAAATCTGGTTGTCGCGTCAGCATTTTCACTTTATTAACATTATTTGATTTTGCAAAGGTGCGCAGTCAGTAGTTATTTTAGTTCTTGGCACCTCACCCATTACCCGGTTCTTCAAAACGGCACCTTATGCGGCCGTTTACCGAGTTTAATACGTTTACTACGTTTACCGGGTTTAATACGTTTACCGGGTTTAATACGTTTACCGTGTTTAAAACATGTATTACGTTTACCGGGTTTAATACGTTTATTACGTTTACCGGGTTTAATACGTTTACCGGGTTTAAAACATTTATTACGTTTACCGGGTTTAATACGTTTATTACGTTTACCGAGTTTAATACGTTTATTACGTTTACCGGGTTTAATACGTTTATTACGTTTACCGGGTTTAATACGTTTATTACGTTTACCGGGTTTAAAACATGTATTACGTTTACCGGGTTTAATACGTTTATTACGTTTACCGGGTTTAATACGTTTACCGAGTTTAATACGTTTATTACGTTTACCGGGTTTAAAGACTCGGTAGTCGGGGTGGGAGCGCCTGCCCGCCCCCCACCGTGCGCAAAGGTCACAGCCTAAATAAGGGACGTGGACGCGGCTCCGGCTCCGGCACCGAGTGCGGCCGAGTCCTCCGCGACATGGCGAGGCCGGAGCGGACCCTCTTTCGACTGGAGCGAGGTACAGCAGGACTTCCACCCACTTTACTCCGCAGGCAGAGTTGTAGAGTAACGCTTCTCTTTCAGAGAAGGAAAAGATTATTATGGCATGGAAATAATTTCACTAAGACGTTGTCAGATGTTTGCGTGAAGCAAAACCTTGTTTTACTGTGTTGTGTGAATAAAGTTTAATAATCACATGCACTTGAAAAAGGTAAAAGGTCATGAAAAGGAACCGAATTCGGTTCATTTAAAAAAAACGCGCTGGTGCGATCTGGTGACGTCCCTCGCCGTGCTGTCACCTTCCTCACCTGCTCGCCTGTGTCCTACTAGGCTTTGAGCTCCAGTTCAGACTGGGGCCTACGCTCCAAGGGAGGGCGGTGCGTGTGTACACCAACTACCCTGCACAAGGACAGAAGTTCGACCGCAGCAGGTTCAGGTCCCTGGAGTGGATCAACCCCACCAGGGGAGAGGCCGACTCGGAAAAGTTCTGTAAGCTGGACCTGGAGGTGGCTGGATCCTACCAGTACTACTTCGGCTGTGGGTGTGTGTCTGCGCTTCTTGTTGAGGTTGAGGTTGAAGTTTATTGTCATATGTACAAAGTACAGCGTACAGAGCACAATGAAATTCTTACTTGAAAACCACTCCCACTTAGACAGAACATAGAACATGATACATAGAAGACATAGAAGGCAAAAACATAGAAGACATAGTTGTGCGTTTGCTTTCTCGATCTGTTGTTTGTGGTCTTGCATATTAGCTAAGCAATGATTTTGATATTATCTATTAATACTGGACATATAATATCATATGGTATTATATTATATTCATATTATGAAATATGAAATTAACACGTGAGCTTATGTAATAAACAAAAAAGTGCAAACAAGACAAAAAATTTCAGCTGGGTTTTCAGTCTCTTCGAAGCAAGACACTTTTGCTGTGATGGCAGCATTTTTAACACTCTTGGCTGCTTTCCACCACCATAAGTCAGACAACAGATATGGTTTGCAATATTCATGAAGGTTTATGCTGAACACTTTCTTATCATTCACTCATGCTAATGACCATCTCATGGAGCAGCTTTTTATGATGAAAATAGTGAACAAAGCAGTCTAAATGTGTTGCTTTTATTGGATTATTCAAACTGGATTATTCTCCATAACGTCCACAGAGAACGTCTACAGGTGTGTTTTGATGAGTGTGTGTATGTGTGTGTGTGTGTGTGTATGGCTAATTAGTTGCAAATATATCGTTTTCCACTTCTGATCTAACATGTGCATGTGTGACCTGTGCGTTTGTGACGGAATTCTGTTTCAGACACATGATCCCTGGATATCTTGTCTTTAACAGGGATGAGGACCGAGCAGGCAGCGGCTACATCGTGGTGGATCCCGTGCTTCATGTGGGGCCCAGCAGTCAGGTTCTCCCCCTCAACTGCATCACCAGTCAGACCTACCTGGCCAAGTGCCTGGGACCACTGGACGAGTGGCTGGACAGGCTCCGCGTGGCTAAGGAAGCCGGTTTGTAGATATGTTACTGTGTGTTCTCTGACATTGAAATGGTGATTTTTAGGGCTGTCAAAATTAATACATATGTAACATGCAATTAACTTCCTGTGTGGGGTCTGACCTATGACACATCATAAGCAGAGACCTACATAAATGGAGGCACACAGGAGCAGTGAAAATATTTAAACACACCCCATCCCATCTGACTCCCGCCTCACAGCATTTTGAGCCTATTATCTGAATCAGCCCATAGGTGGAAATTAAATTCTTTTTTTTGCCAAATACAAAAATGTATTTCCATTTTATTTACTGAGAGAGAGTGCATGGTGTTTTATTTAAATGACCTGATCATCTTCTGTCTGAGCCCCTTTACCACACATGCTAGGCAGCGGTGACCTAGTCATGGCTCATGGGTAAAATGCAGAGCACCCATTTCGTTGGGTGTCACCGGGTGCTGTGCTGCAGTGTTTGACAATGACAATCACTTCACTTTTGTCTTCCGGGGGCAGGGGTGGCCTAGCAGGTAAGGAAGCAGACCCGTAACCAGAAGTTTGGGGGTTCACATCCCGAATCGCCCATATACTACTGAGGTTCCCTTGAGCAATGTGCTGTCCCCTTTCATGGCTGCCCACTTGGTTAAACAGAGAGACCACATTTCACTGTGTGCACTGGGTGCTGTGCTGCGGTGTGTCACATGTGACAATGGATCACTGTCAGAGTTTCATTGCGTGTATTATAGCAAGCTTTAGTCTTAAAATTTGATTTCAGTTAATTGCAGGGTATTAATTGCAAAATAATTCACACATGCCACCTTCTTTCAAGGCTACAACATGATCCACTTCACACCTCTACAGCCTCTGGGGCAGTCGCGTTCCTGCTACGCCTTAACTGATCAGCTGGAGCTGAACCCAGACTTCTCTCCGCCTGGGAAGAGCTACACCTGGACAGATGTGGGGAACTTGGTGGCCAGAGTGAAGACGGAGTGGAACGTGTTGTGCATCACCGATGTCGTATACAATCATACGGGTACAGTCACACTCTGTGGTGGGGTGTCTCTATGTAGAATTCCACCAAGGGATCTTTACCTAGTGGGTGGTTCCCAGTATGCATTTCGGCCTCAGCTGTCCACAGATCTTCTTTCTAGAGGCTTCCTAAGAAAGTGACCTTGTAAACTGTTTTTTTTTGCCAGTACTGAAAGCCAGTCAGGTCAAAGTTATAATGGTGTGAACCTTTGCCATTTTGCTCACATAAGGTGACAACAGATGTGGCTTATAGTGTAATCTCTGACATTATAGAATTTCATTTTGCCTTTGCCAAGAGTGCTTTACATTCCTCATGCTGCATTAAAACATGTAGATGTAGAGCGCCCTCTGCTGCCAAAAAATTGGAAAAGACTTTCCTTTTCACCTTGGGTCGCTTGTCAAATCTAACTTTCTTTTAAATTTACTCTAAAAGACTATAGTTAGATTGACAATATATACTTTTGAATAGACCAGTAAATGTCTTATGTAATGGTCTGGTTGACGTGTTGAAAATGAACATTTAGCACTCTTATCTATGACATCAAGCAGATGCACAAATAAAAAAAAAAAGGAAAGAAAATAAATGGGTGTTTGAAATTGGCATCATGAGTTCAGGCATCAATTTAATTCGTTTTTCTCACAACTAATAAGCATGAGTTATGCAGTTGAAGACCCCAGAGTCTCTGCGGTTCAGTGTTACAGTTTCTTTAAAAAAAAAAAAAAGAGAGACATGATTCTCTATGGGTGTACAGCTGACAAAGCCCCTACCTGCCATTTTACATTCCTAAATCTCTCACTTGTTCATTCATAACGACTCACATGAGTTGTACGCACCAGGGCTCCCATTAAGAAGGCAATGGGGGTGACAGTACAGAGACCACTGAGGCATATTCATCAAGTAACAAACATCCCTTAGTCAGGGCTATTAACAGGCATTGTGGGTACGAATGTTATGCCAGCCACTCACTGCATGAGCTACAGACATGTACCTCACCGGTCACTTGTGCCAGTGAGCTGGTAAAACAATTTTATTTGTTTACTGGTATTTCCTGTGAAAGCCGTGAACAGTGAGTGGCTGCAGCTCCACCCGGAGTGTGGCTACAACCTGGTGAACACTCCGCACCTGAAGCCCGCCTGGGTTCTGGACCGGGCCCTCTGGCACTTCAGCTGCGATGTGGCTGATGGAAAGTTCTGCCACCAGGGCCTGTCGGCGCTCATAGAGGATGAGAAATCTCTGAGTGTGAGCTGAAAGTGAAAATTTACACGCGTAAATAGCTCAGTAAGCTCAGTAAGATGCCACACTGTCTCTCTGACACAGGTATTACGGACGGTTCTCTGGAAAGAAGTCTTCCCTCAGATTAGGCTGTGGGAGTTTTTCCAGGTGAACGTGGACAAAACTACGGAGCAGTTTAGGAATTTGCTGAAGGAAGGTAAGACTATGTTGCTCCCCTGAAGCCTAAGCAAAGGAAATGCAATTCCAACCATGTCAATATGATATAATCAGAAGTATGATTAATTATCTGTACCCTACACTGCAACAGTTTTAGTGTAAAATATTCAGTTGTTTCGGTCCATGTTAACCAGGCTGTAAACCGGTAAGCGGCAGCGCAAGGGACCTGCCTGATCTAAATGTAGTTCCAGACCCACAAAACAGGCGCTTTGGCAGCACCGTGGATATGAGTGCAGCGCTGGAGCACTTTGCTAGGAATGGGTGAGGGAACAACCTTTTTATTGCAGTTAAAAGAAAGAGGCTGCATACAAATGCTAGTTGCTTTGGTGTTCATGTCGTAATTGCATAGCTGTGTACATAACAAAAAATGAGTTACTTATTGAGTAATAATAAAATATTATTTTGTAATAATAAGCGCTATAGTCTGTTAACATTTTACAGTAGCGACATCCCAGAATGCTGCATGATGTTCAGGAGGAGGCTGGAAGAGATAAATGCAGAGTTTTACAAGCAGATGTGCTGCCATCTGGAGCAGGTATGGAGGATAAAGCTCTGCTCATCTAAACATCACTGCTCACTAATTAACCATTTGCCCTTTCCTCTGCCGTTTTCTTTTAGGCAACAAACTGCATTGTGGGAAATGTAGTTTATGAACGTCTTGCTGACCATGGCCCTAAACTGGGGCCTATAAGCCGCCAGCACCCTATTGTGACAATGTATTACCACTTTATACCACCTGAATGTTTTATTTAATTTTATTTTTTATTGCATATCTTGCATGTTTCATGTTGCATAGGTATTTTACCTTCCCGTTTGAGGAGACATCCCTACAACAGGAGATGCATCTAATGCATGAAGCAGACAAAGCCTGTTACTTCATGACCCTTAATGGCTGGGTGATGGGGGATGACCCTCTGAGGAGCTTTGCAGAACCGGGTAAGACTGTTTTAATATTTTAGGTTTCATGCTTTTGTAGCTGTAAACTATTCTAAAATAAATACATTCATAATTTAGCTTGCTAGAGCCCCTTTCTCCTACCTGTAGGGTCTCATGTGTACCTGAGAAGAGAGCTGATTTGCTGGGGGGACAGTGTGAAGCTGCGTTATGGGGAGAAGCCTGACGACTGCCCGTACCTCTGGGCCCGCATGAAGGAGTACACAGAGATCACAGCCAAGCACTTTGCCGGAGTCCGTCTGGACAACTGCCATTCCACACCGCTGCATGTTGCTGAGGTACGCTGGGATGAAGATACTGGTTATGTAATTGGTCCAAAATATGGGTTTGCGATTCACAAAGGTATTTTTAATTAACCTTAAGAAAAGAATGATTTCCATCTGCTTCCTCTGTGTCTGTTAAGAGTGAGAAATGTCCTTTCCCTGTCCTGTCACATCATTCCATCATCATCATCCTATCCTGTTGTAATCTTGGGGGTGGGATGTTCTTTGTGCAGTACATGTTGGGCGTGGCTCGTGCGGTCCGGTCTGACCTGTATGTGTTGGCTGAGCTCTTCACCGGCAGCGAGCAGCTGGACAATGTGTTTGTGACTCGACTTGGCATCACTTCCATCATCAGAGGTAAACCGGTCCTAAAAAATCTTATTATAGTAACAGTGGTGACCTAGCGGTAAAGGAAGCGACCCCGTAATCAGAAGGTTGCCGGTTCGAATCCCGATATGCCGAGGTGCCACTGAGCAAAGCACCGTCCCCACACACTGCTCCCCGGGTGGCTGTCATGGCTGCCCTCTGCTGGGTTAACACGGTGCACTGAACGAAATGTGTCCTCTGCTTTTAACCCATTACCTTCCTTACCCTGTAGGCCACCACCGCCTGACATTTTAACGCAATATCACAAAATTACAAAACACCCACACTATCGATAATACTGTACTTTTATGTTAGTCAGCCCTAAAAAACGAAACAAACAGAAACATTATAAACTGGCTACACAAAGGATTTATTCCCTAATATGCACTATATTTATCCCAAGAGGCCATGAGTGCTCTGGACAGCCATGAGGAGGGCAGGCTAGTCTACCGTTTTGGTGGGGAGCCCGTTGGCTCATTTGTCCAACCCAGCCTGAGGCCACTGGTGCCTGCCATCGCCCACACCATGTTTCTGGATGTCACCCATGACAACGAGTGCCCCATTCAGGTTTGTCTAGCAATAATACCATATACCCAATATACAACAATATATCCTAGCCTACCTATTTTATTCGGCACGCATAGCTCTGAACATGATGTGTGCAACCTAAATGTTCTCTGTATCCATCTGTAGGTCCGATCTGTGTACGACACTCTCCCATGCGCTGCCATTGTCTCCATGGCTTGTTGTGCCACAGGCAGCACTAGGGGATATGATGAGCTGGTCCCTCACCAGGTCAGGTCTAGCCAAAAGTAACTTTAGTTTTGGTCACCATGATGCTTTATTCCTTGGGTCAATTGTTCACTACACAACATGATTGACGTTACAGAACTGAGGACTTCTGGGAAGTATTTCTTGAACATGTTTTGTTCATAAAAAAGATTTGTCATAAAAATATGGAAACATGATTTTGTAGATCTCAGTAAGGAAAGAAGAGCGCTTCTACACTAAATGGAATCCAGAGGCGACACCTTCCTCTGTCGAAGAAGTGAATTTGCAGACAGGCATCATAGCAGGCAAACTGGCCTTGAACAGGCTGCACCAGGAGATGGCGACTAAGGGCTTCACTCAGGTGAGTTCAGCGTGCCGGTTGCACTGACGCAGACACAGCGATGAAGACTCAGAGGCCAAATGTTGTCTTCCTCCTGAACTCATGCAGGTTTATGTGGATCAGGCAGACGAGGACATTGTGACAATCACCAGGCACAACCCACACACACACCAGTCAGTGGTGGCCGTGTGCCGAACTGCATTCAAAAACCCAGAGACACACCACTTCAGAGAAGAGGTTCCAGCTGTGTTCATTCCCGGTACACCCCCATGTACAGTTTATTATATAGTCCAAAATAATCAAAAGAAGTTTTCAATGTGCTCTGAACGTATGGTTTGAGGTGCGGCGAATCATTGTGGCCCTAATATGTTCCCTTTGGCAGGTCAAGTAGAAGAGGTGATGCTGGAGGCTCGGACAGTGCAGAGAAACACCGTCTCATACGTGAAAGATGAGAGGAGCATTAACGGGCTGCGCAGCTACACAGTAGAGATCAGAGAGAACATTCAGGTGACGTGAGCTCTGCCAGGGGCTAAATTTGTAGTGTGAGAAGACTGTGTGAGCTTCGTACTGTTCCGGCCACAGATCTTGCGTGGCAGTCAGGGTCTTGGCCCTAACACCATTCGGCTTCCGTTTATAGGTTTACAAATATATAGTACAAAATTTGCACTGTGAAAATCAGAACCATGTGTAGCCCCCAAAAAAGGAGCGTCAATGCACACTCTGACTTTTCGGGTTTGTGCTAATTAGAGTTCAGAAGTTGGATTTCACCTACATGCTGACATGCTAAAGCTGTTTTATTTATGTGTCCAACAGGTGCAAGACAGTAATGTTGTGAAAAAGGCAGAGGTGATTCCAAAGGGTCACGGTGAATTTGTGCACAAGATAGAGTTTGGCCATCTCACTCCTGGAAGTGTTGTTCTTTTCAGGTAAAAAAAAATTACACCAAAATAACCTCTATTATTAAAAAAAAATAAAAGAAAGTGAAGTGATTGTCACATGTGATACACAGCAGTACAGCACACGGTGCACACAGTGAAATTTGTCCTCTGCGTTTATCCCATCACCCTGAGTGAGCAGTGTGTGGGGACGGGAAGCAGTGTGTGGGGACGGTGCTTTGCTCAGTGGCACCTCAGTGGCACCTTGGCGGATTGGGATTCAAACTTTGGACTTTCTGACCAACAGACCACAGCATGTAAGGTCAGGCCACATCTGCTCCACTACTGTCATGCTCAGCACTGGTGTACCACAGGGCTGTGTGCTGAGCCCCTTCCTCTACTCCCTCTTCACTCATGACTGCCGACCTGTGTATGGATCAAACTCCGTTATCAAGTTTGAAGACGACACCACGGTGATAGGTCTCATCGACAACAACGATGAGACTGCCTACAGGAAGGAGGTCCAGCATCTGGCCACTTGGTGCACAGACAATAATCTGCTCCTAAACACCACCAAGACCAAGGAGCTCATTGTGGACTTCAGGAGGGAGAGAGGAGGCTCGCATGATCCCATCCACATCAGTGGGATGGCTGTGGAGCCTGTTTCATCCTTCAAGTTCCTGGGGACCCACATCTCAGAGGACCTGTCCTGGATCATTAACACCTCCAGCCTGGTCAAGAAGGCTCACCAGCGCCTCTTCTTCTTGAGAATATTAGAGAAGAACCAGCTATCCACTACCATCCTGGTGAACTTCTACCGCTCTACAATAGAGAGCATCCTAACCAGCTGTCTCACACTGTTGCTGAGCGTAAGGCGATGCAGTGGGTGGTGAAAACTGCCCAGCACATCACAGGGACTCCACTTCCATCCATTGAGGACATCCAGAGGAAGCACTGCCTGTGTCGCACTCGCAGTATTCTTAAGGACTCCTCCTACCCTGCCCACCGACTGTTGTCTCTCCTGCCTTCGGGTAGACACGTTAGGCTACCACGGACAAGAACCAGCAGACTTAGGAACAGCCCCCCCCTCACACACTCCTGATAACCACTGTACTACCTAATCTAGCACATTTTTGCACATAATCATTGCACTACATTGTCCATAGAATTCTGACTATACACTTTTTTCTCTATAAATATGTTCATATTTATCCATCTCCTGTACATGTCACCTTATGTATATACATAACTTATTTGACCTTTATCCTGCACTTGCTGCTTATTGCACTTCTGGATAGACCTAAACTGCATTTCGTTGCCCTGTACTTGTACATGTGTAATGACAATAAAATTGAAGATAATCTAATCTAATCTAATCTTAACCGCTAGGCCACCACTGCCCCCTTACTGATATTTAATATAAAAATTGCACAAACATTCATAATGAACCAGTTGGAGTTCACACCTCAAAGCCATCCAAAACCTCATGAGCAGGTTTTAAGTTCTTCATAATAACATATATGTTCTTTTTAGTGTATAGCCTTTGTGCATCCAGATTGATTTCTTATGTAAGCTATGACCCATCTATTCTTTCACAGGGTCAACCTAGACCTCAACTCCCAGGAGATGGTGGGGATACTGAGGGGTCACCTCGCCCAATTTAGCCAACAGTACAAAGCTGGGAGCCTCCCTGACCCCAAAGGGCCTGAAATACTGAAAACGAACCTGAAACTGTGAGTATTACTGTTGTTCCAAACACCAAGGAAGTAAGTTAATGGTCTGAGACTTTATTTAGTGTTATCTCATTTCATGAAGGCAGCTTTCCACCTTAATCATGTTTTTGTCAGTCTTATGTCCAAGTTGAGCCTGGCGGATTTGAACATGCTTCTGTTCCGCTGTGAAGCTGAGGAGAATGAGGACCGAGGAGGCTGCTACAACATCCCTTCCTGGATGTCTCTGAAATATGCTGGCCTGCAAGGTACCTATACAGATGTACAGATGAACACTTTTGTAAAACTGTGTACTGTTGTTTGCCTTTTTCATGTCTTTTTTTCTTTAACAGGCATGATATCTGTGATGTCCGAAATACGTCCCAAAAATGACCTGGGGCATCCGTTCTGTGAGAACTTGAGACAAGGCGACTGGATGATTGACTACATCAGCAACCGCCTGGTGACCAAAGATGGACCCTTACAGGAGGTGAAAGACACGCCACTTTACTGTTTATTCCTTAGATCTTATTCGCTGCCTTATACTTATTACTCCTCCTATCATGCAACCTGTCTCCTTTCATACAAAATGACTGCAGGTGGGAAAGTGGCTTCAGGCCATGTTAATCCACCTGAAGCACATGCCGCGCTACCTGGTCCCTTGCTACTTTGACGCCATTCTTGTTGGGGCATATTCCACTGCTTTAGATGCTGCTTTCAAGCAGATGTCAAGGTTGGTGTTGAAAGTGCTCACTCAGTATGGTATAATCATATTGAATATGAACATTATGTACTTCTCTCTTAGAGGGGTTGTATGTTTTGGACTATTTGGACAACAGAAACAGACAAATGGTGTCCAATAAGAGCATCAGTATATGTTAGAAAATGGGGATATGTAGATAAATACTAATCAGACGCTTATTTTGATGATATTGTGTGTTGCTTTTGCCTGTTGTCAATCTATTTGAAGGTTAGCACATTAACTGCCCTCCACTGAAATGTTCTTCATTTTCAGGTTTGTGCAGAATGGCTCCACCCTAGTGAAGCAGGTAGCCCTTTGCTCAGTGCAGATGTGTGGCGTGGGGCGTGTTCCTGCACTGCCATCCCTCTCCCCATCTCTGCATGACGTCCCCCATCGCCTCAACACAGTAACACACCAGCAGGAGCAGTGCTGTGTTTCCATTGCTGCAGGTCTCAGCAATGTTTAATAGCCAAGCAAATTAAAATGACCTGTAAAGATATTTGTTTAATCCAGGAACCCATTTTTACAGTACTAGGGTTCTTATAACCAATCGTGTTGTCGGTTTAGGGTTGCCTCATTTCTCCTCTGGGATCTTCCGCTGCTGGGGACGGGACACTTTCATTTCCTTGCGTGGACTCATGCTGCTGACCGGACGCCACCTGGAAGCTAGGTCAGGCTGACCAGTCTACCAATCTGGGGAAGTGCTGCTTTCTGTTTCTTTGTGGGTGTATTACTCTTCACTGGCCCCTGCTGGTAAACAATTAATATATTGTCAGAATTTTACTGGGCTTCATGTGAAAGAATTTTGTTTAATTAGACTATGTATTAATTAACAACCCAGCCATTGTGGGTTGTGTGTCTTGGTTCCAAGCCAGGGTAAATGGGGACAGTGGCGTAAGGAATGGCATCTGGCGTAAAACATTTGCCATGTCGATTGTGGGGGCAGCCAGATTGGTTGATCCCCTGTGGCGCCCCCTAACGGCAGAAGCTGAAGGAGAATCTCTATTGATTTAACAACCTTATAACACGTAGGAGTGCTTCTGCAGCACCGAAGGCTTTAATGGGAAAACTCAGATAGGTCTGAGCTGAGAGTCACTGCAGAGAACACAGAATGTAAATTGTGGCCAGCTATAGCTTCTGATAGAAGATGTGGATGCTCCACAGGAATATCATCCTGGCCTTTGCTGGCACTCTGAGACATGGACTCATCCCTAACCTGCTTGGGGAAGGCGTGGGTGCCCGCTACAACTGTCGTGATGCGGTGTGGTGGTGGCTTCAGTGCATCCAGGACTACTGCAAACTTGTGCCCAATGGCACCAGCATCCTCACCTGCCCGGTGTCGCGCATGTACCCCACCGACGACGCCGACCCACAGCCGGCAGGAACTGGGGTGGGGTCTTGGGGAAAGCAATCACAGAAAAAAAATATTATTCATAAAGGGCCTGGTGCTGAATTTATGCAGAACTTTTGTCCTACAGGAGCAGCCACTGTACGATGTCATCCAGGAAGCCATGCAGCGCCACATGCAGGGGATCGAGTTTAGAGAAAGGAATGCTGGTCCACAGATTGACAGAAATATGAGATCTGAAGGTCTGGTCGCAATATTCTAATTTTCCATTTGATGAAGCGTGAATGATAATTGTCCAGGATTACCTCTGTTTCTTCACAGGTTTCAATGTTGAGGCTAAAGTTAATCTCGACACAGGATTTGTTTATGGTGGGAACAGGTTCAACTGTGGCACCTGGATGGACAAAATGGGAGAGAGTGATAAAGCCCATAACAGAGGCATACCGGCCACGCCCAGGTGCAGAACAGCCCTGTATTTACACTCTCATGCACACTGTTTACTACCAACACTCCAGGATCAGTGCTCATCATGGTTAATAATTGTCTTCATGCCATTCAGTAGAGATGTGTTGGAAGTTAACTGCGTTCTGTGTTCAGATTTGACAGATTGTTTGAGTGTTCCAGTTTTTATTGAGAGTCAGGTTGGTGTTTCCCCTGCAGGGATGGTTCTGCGGTGGAGATTGTGGGACTCAGTAAATCTGCGGTGCGCTGGTTGGCAGAACTCCACAGGAACGGTCTTTTCCCATATTGTTCAGTCACCATTGACAGAGCTGGTACATACTTTTTATTAGATGTTTCAATTCCATTATTTTCTAATGTAGCAGTTATTGCCTCAGCTGATCTGGGTTCTGTGGTTCTCCAGGTCAACTTGTATGTGTGCCTTACGAAGATTGGAACAGAAAAATACAGGAGAATTTCGAGAAGCTGTTCTTTGTGTCACATGACCCAAACGATCCCAGTGAGAAGCACCCTGATTTGGTCCATAAAAGAGTCATTTATAAGGACAGCCTGGGGGCTTCCAGCCCATGGTGTGATTACCAGCTCAGGCCTAATTTTACGATCGCTATGGTGGTGGTAAATCTCAACTTACTTCACATTCGCATCCCAGGATACACATTTTGACGTTTTTGTCTGGGTGACTCTAGGTTTTCTGTGTGAGTCTAGGCTCCTGAGCTGTTTTCAGTGGATAGGGCTTGGAAGGCGTTAGAGATGGCAGAGCAGAAACTCTTGGGTCCCTTGGGAATGAAGACCCTTGACCCAGAGTGAGTGGCGAATAACTTTTTCCCTTCTTCTGAAATTCACATTTTTCCTCCTGATGTGAACTGGTTATCTTCCCACCCCATAGTGACATGGTATACTGCGGTATCTATGACAATGCCCTGGATAACTGCAATTACAATGTGGCTAAAGGCTTCAACTACCATCAAGGGCCTGTAAGTATTGTTATACTGAGCTTAGCTTGTGTTTTTCCTGTTTTACAGTCTAGTCCTTCTGTTACAGGAATGGCTTTGGCCGGTGGGCTTCTTCCTCCGTGCCAAACTCTGCTTTTCTAAGAGACTTGGTGAGGACGTCTATGGTCAGACTGTGCGTTTGGCAAAGAACGTTCTTTCCCAGCACTATCTCCATTTAGAAAGGTAAGGACGTTTGAATCTCTGGAATTGTTGTGGGCTTGCTAAGTAATAATTAATTTAATTGGATGTTTTCTTTTAGGTCTCCATGGAAGGGTCTACCAGAACTGACCAATAAGAATGGGCAGTACTGCCCCTTTAGTTGTGAAACCCAGGCTTGGTCAGTTGCCACTGTTCTGGAAGTTCTTTATGATTTGTGAAGGGGAAGTGTTTTATGTTCTTGAAATGCCTTTTTATCAATATGTTTTGAGTCAATAAATGAAATACATTATTTACTAAACATTGTTAAACATTATATTGTACTCTTTATTCAATTCTGTCGTTAATTAAATAATTCAGGTGATAAGAATACAGAAATCTTTTATATACACATATATGCATAAAGGGGTGTTAAAAAAAAAGTTTTTGCCCCCTCTGATTTCTTAAATGTTTCACATCATGACAAATATTAAATGTTGGTGAAAGACAAGACAACTAAACATCAAATGTGTTTTTAAGTGAAGGATTTTATTATTACACGTCTGCATTCAATATCTTGAGCTACACCTGTTTTCAATCAAGAAATCACATAAATAAGACCTGGCAGACTAAGTGATGTAGACCAAAAGATCCTCAAAAGCTAGACGTGTAAAAGTCACACCGCATTTCAGAAAAAGAATATCATACCAGCAGTAAAATATAATGGTAGTAGGGTGATGAATTTAGGATAAGTCAAAGTCAAAGTCAGCTTTATTGTCAATTCTGCCACATGTACAGGACATGCAGAGAATTGAAATTGCGTTACTCTCAGACCCATGGTGCTTACAAGTAACATTAAATACAAACAGTAACATTAAATACAAAGGTATAAATACAATTTTAAAAACACAATATACAGATAAGGACACATGGTGGAGAGTGCAAACCATGTAAACAATGTGAACAATGTAGTGCAAACAGAGCTTGTAAGTGTAAAAGTGACAAAGTGAGGTAGTTGGCAGACCAATGCTGCACAGAGTGAATGGTGCACGGTCAGTTTTAGTTTTAGTTTTAGCAGATTTTGAAAGTGCACCAATTTTAGAAGAAGAATGATCCAAGATATTATCTAGTCAGCATAATATATATACAGGGAGTGCAGAATTATTAGGCAAATGAGTATTTTGTCCACATCATCCTCTTCATGCATGTTGTCTTTCTCCAAGCTGTATAGGCTCGAAAGCCTACTACCAATTAAGCATATTAGGTGATGTGCATCTCTGTAATGAGAAGGGGTGTGGTCTAATGACATCAACACCCTATATCAGGTGTGCATAATTGTTAGGCAACTTCCTTTTCTTTGGCAAAATGGGTCAAAAGAAGGACTTGACAGGCTCAGAAAAGTAAAAAATAGTGAGATATCTTGTAGAGGGATGCAGCACTCTTAAAATTGCAAAGCTTCTGAAGCGTGATCATCGAACAATCAAGCGTTTCATTCAAAATAGTCAACAGGGTCACAAGAAGCGTGTGGAAAAACCAAGGCGCAAAATAACTGCCCATGAACTGACTGCCCATGAACTGCCCATGAACTGAGAAAAGTCAAGCGTGCAGCTGCCAAGATGCCACTTGCCACTAGTTTGGCCATATTTCAGAGCTGCAACATCACAGGAGTGCCCAAAAGCACAAGGTGTGCAATACTCAGAGACATGGCCAAGGTAAGAAAGGCTGAAAGACGACCACCACTGAACAAGACACACAAGCTGAAACGTCAAGACTGGGCCAAGAAATATCTCAAGACATATTTTTCTAAGGTTTTATGGACTGATGAAATGAGAGTGAGTCTTGATGGGCCAGATGGATGGGCCCGTGGCTGGATTGGTAAAGGGCAGAGAGCTCCAGTCCATAAGGTGGAGGTGGAGTACTGGTTTGGGCTGGTATCATCAAAGATGAGCTTGTGGGGCCTTTTCTGGTTGAGCATGGAGTCAAGCTCAACTCTCAGTCCTACTGCCAGTTTCTGGAAGACACCTTCTTCAAGCAGTGGTACAGGAAGAAGTCTGCATCCTTCAAGAAAAACATGATTTTCATGCAGGACAATGCTCCATCACACGAGTCCAAGTACTCCGCAGCATGGCTGGCAAGAAAGGGTATAAAAGAAGAAAAACTAATGACATGGCCTCCTTGTTCACCTGATCTGAACCCCATTGAGAACCTGTGGTCCATCATCAAATGTGAGATTTACAAGGAGGGAAAACAGTACACCTCTCTGAACAGTGTCTGGGAGGCTGTGGTTGCTGCTGCACGCAATGTTGTTGGTGAACAGATCAAAACACTGACAGAATCCATGGATGGCAGGCTTTTGAGTGTCCTTGCAAAGAAAGGTGGCTATATTGGTCGCTGATTTGTTTTTGTTTTGTTTTTGAATGTCAGAAATGTATATTTGTGAATGTGGAGATGTTATATTGGTTTCACTGGTAAAAATAAATAATTGAAATGGGTATATATTTGTTTTTTGTTAAGTTGCCTAATAATTATGCACAGTAATAGTCACCTGCACACACAGATATCCCCCTAAAATAGCTAAAAATAAAAACAAACTCAAAACTACTTCCAAATACATTCAGCTTTGATATTAATGAATTTTTGGGTTCATTGAGAACATGGTTGTTGTTCAATAATAAAATTATTCCTCAAAAATACAACTTGCCTAATAGTTCTGCACTCCCTGTATATAATCAAGCCTCCCATATTAAGTGTATGTGTGGAGAGAGCATGATCAGGGGAAAATAATTAAAAATCATTATCCCAATTAGGTGCATATACATTGGCAAGAATGACTGGATTCTTATATAACTGTCCACATGTCCTGTCATAAAAAAATCTCCCATTAGGATCTTGGATAACATTAGAACATGAAAAAGGAACAGACTTATGAATTAAAATTGCTATACTCCTCAAAAAGAGCAATGGAACATCTGACCAACCCATCTCCTCTGCAATCTAATGTGGCTGGAGAGATCTAACTGAATTTCTTGAAGAAAAGCAGTGTGTCCTCTTAATTTCTGAAGGTGATGAGGCACATTAATGCCCGTAACTGGGTGATTTGCACCATTACAGTTCCAAGTAATTCCTTTAAGACCAGTCCCTGATTGTTGTGACGACTTGTATGTAATATTGTCTTAGTCTCTAACAACAGAAATACTATAACATGAAAATAAAGGTGACCATGCAATATGAAAAACCAAACATTACTCTCAAAAAACAAAAAAGAACCCCCTCCCCACACCCCGACCTGAATCGGCCTTCCAACCCATACGTGAGCAAAAACCCAGAAAAACAAAAAACTCCGCAGCAACATCTCAAATAGAGTACCTCAAAGCCTGTGATATATGAAAATCTGTAGAAAACACAGTAATAACATTTTAAAGTCACTCAGATAAATAAAGTCTAAAAGGCAAGTAGAAAAAAGGCTCACCAGAACATCAAGACCATTGAGGTAGCCCGAAAAAGCAGCACTCTTCTTGCCAGCTGCTTAAAACTGATGTTACTTGGCAGAAAGAGGCATGGCAGAATAGAGGTTAAAAGAATGAACAGTTTCTACTTTATTGAAACCAGTAGATTACTATTGCATTTACATGTAAATATTGTATGTAGAAAAACCCAAAATAAAAGAAAGGAGAAAGGGATAGAGAAAGATAGAGAACAGCTAGGAGCCAAGCTACAGAGAGGTCGCCTGGTCCACGAGAAATGGGGAGAGGCAAAGGCCCAGAAACTGAAGGGAAAAATCCCCCCAAAAGAATTGGCCAGAGACCACAGGAGAATATTCTTTTATACATTTGACTCCCAGGAAGTTGCCACAGACCAGTCTTTTTGTTGTTTCCACCCCGTCACGCCCTTGGCCTCTCCTCTCCAGGTTTTCACACTTGTCCATTAGCAACTGCCCTTGAGCTTTCAACGTGGACACCATAGAATTTAGGATGGTTAGAGAGTCACTGTGGACCGTGGATGCGCACTCAAGTTCCACGGTGAGCTAGTCATGAGAACAGAGTTTTCGCTGAAAACAGGCTTAATGGCATGTCTCAGCTCCTCTCTCACAGAAGACAGACAAAGGGTCTTGCTGTTGTTGTTCATCAGTACACCCTTCCGCTGCACTGACCCTGGCGCTGCGCAATTGACCTCCTGCCAGTTAAAACACCTCCTTGGTCCCATATTGCATCGGGCAATGGAGGTATACGTGGCCGAGGCCCTGTGTCAGGGTTACATTAGGTGTTCACCTTATCCCGACCTATGCCAGGTTTTTCTTTGAGAAGAAGGACAGGGGTCTGCTTCTGTGTATTGACTATTGGGGCTCAATGAGGTCACAGAGATGTACTACAGCAATGGAAGAAATCAAGGTCCAAACAGTAGCTGAGTGGACTAAATCTGATGCCATCAAGGGGCTGCAGAGCTTCTTGGGGTTTGCAAATAACTACCGCAAACTCATTGAGAACTACAGTAGGTGGCAGTGCCGCTCACGTCCCTGATTCGAGGCTCTCCAAATAGCTCCAGTGGACCGGTACTGCCAAAGAAGCACCCTGCTACCTAAAGGAGCCATTCATTACAGCACTGGCAGCTCAAGCCAGTCCTGATATAGAGAGATGTAAATGAAACTCTAGTTGAATTTAGAAGGTTACTCTAGACCACACTACACCATATAAGATTACCTGCACACAAGACAGGTCTGTCCACTCTCCTCCATTTTCCTATATCTCTATATATATTTCTTGGTGGATGAATTGATATTATTGTTTGTGCAGGAATACACACGTTATAACAATATGTGTTTTCTATTATTTGTAGTAAATCTGATTTGCGTTGTCAATATTTCCAACACATCACACGAAATTATACTGAATTCAAGAGTACACTTCACTATTTTGGTTCCTGACCAGATCCACCCAGCAACTTTATTGCCTGATTAAACAGCACAGCACATGACAAAATTCTCCAAATCAATCAGAAATTGGGAGGATGGACTACCAGACACATTTGTAGATTTTACACCTGGAGTCTATGAATCTGTTTAGAAAGCTGTTTAGGTGGCATGTTATTTTTGTTTGGCCTAGCGGGTAAAAAAACGGACCTGTAATTGGAAGGTTGCAGGTTCGAATGCCGAACCGCCAATGTGCCACCAAGCCTGTCAAGGGCGATGGGTTAAATGCAGAGGGCACATTTCACTCTGTGTACTGGGTGCTGTGGTGTGTCACATGTAACAACTAATCACTTTCCCTGGATAACATTGTATAAATGAGGACGTCTTCAATTTCAGCCTCGGAATCTGAAGCTCATTTGTTCTTATGCAAAGCAATATTTTATTAACATTAACAAGAACAGTACACTACAAATAGAAAACAAAAGTGCAAACTAACAATCTCTTAAACATACAGAGCATTGCAGTGGGACCGAACGTATTTTGTACACAAACTTTATTCTATTTTCAGGGAATCTATGAATGTGAGGTGTTTATAGGGATCCCACAACATATGAAACAATGGACCATTAAAACCTCCCTCTTTAAACTCAAGTACAGCTCTTAGCTCTATGTTTTTCTCTCCTTGGCTTTTGGAGAGAAGGTGGCTTGGTAAGGCTGGCGTCTCCTCAGTCTGTGGTCTGGATTGTTGTCCTCCTTGATATAACCTGAAAAAAGAAGCAGAACTATGAATTATTATATTTTTTAAGCATTACAAACTCCTTCAGCTTTTCAACCGTGAGGTAAAATGAACCATACCTCGTTCCACACAAGTCTGTGTGGAGGGGAAGCCAACCTCCCAGAAGTTCTCTGGTGTTGAAGGAGGGATATATCGGAACCTGTGCCGAGAGCACGATGACAGCTTCTTCTGTCGCTCCCCCTCTGGGAGATCTGCATAATACTGCAGACAACACACAGGAGTCAGCCTGGCTCTTGAAAACTGGCCACTCACATGGAAGCAATAAATGCTTCAACAATGCATTTTATCAAATATTGGAAAAATACTTCTTAATCTTTCTTAGTTAATCTTGCTTCTTACTTCTTATTATATTAGATACATTTATCGTCACTATACAAGTAAAGCAAGATCAAGTTTGAAGCAGATGCAGGTTAAAACTAGGTCTGACAAAGATAAATAAAAGTAATATTAAATAAAGATTTAATATTATTGTACAATATAAAGTAAGCAGTGAGTGAAAGTGCAGGTAAGGTGAGGATTGATCATATGTACATAGTTGTACTGGGGATATATACAGTACAGTACTACAAGACACATACAATCAAAGTACAGTTGGATAAAGTGCATGAGTAATGCACAACAACTATTTTTGCAAAAACAGCATTGAATAATAATAAAAGTCAAGTGGGTGTGTGCATGTGCAAGTCAAGTTAAGAAAAAATGAAAGCTGGACTAATAATTCATTCTTGATTTACACACAATTTCTCATGTCAAAATTCCACATTTTAATAAACTCCAAAGTTGATATTGATCATCTTAGCGGTACTTACTATTTCACACTCTTTGCACGTGTGACCCTTCAGCTTCCTCCTCTCATCTTTCTTGCGTACCACTTCAACACGAGCAAAAGACTTTTCCTGTCTGTTCCAAAAAAAGCATCGAAAAGGAAATTAATTAGTACACATTCAGCAATGAAAGTAATGCATAACAAGGAAAAAGTACCTGGATCTTGCATCTGGACAAGGCCTCACCACAGCTTTAATTGCAGTACAGTGGTCTTCATCTGTAGAAGAATTACAGGTGCTTACCAGGTATTTATTGTACAAAATATGGTATGTATAAAAATATAATTTTTACACAGATTTGGAATTTTTACATTTACTTTTCAATATATTTTTAAAATAAGGAGAAAATAGAGACAAGATTTTGCTCAATACTAAAATTAGTCTTGCCTTCCTCTGCCTCTTCTTCTTCCATCTCATTTTCATCATGCTGCAATTCATCATTGTCCTGAGGGCCGTCCTCCTGCTGCAGGTCACAGCTGTCATCTTGGGGGCAGGACTCATACTCCCCATAAGCACTTTTATCAAAGATCTCTGCCAAACTGTCATTAGCCTTCAAGCCCAACCCTAGCAGAAATTCAAATGGATCTTAAAAACAGGCAAATTAACAGATATGTTTATTTGTTTATACATCATATATCATATATACATCATATGATGTATAAACCCATCCAACACATTACAGTCATCTTGCAGAGTATAATACCTGATCTCTCATGTCCATTCTTTATGTGAAGCAGCAAGCTGTGGCTGACAAAGGTACAATCCATATCTACAGTCTCTCCCTCGGATCTCTTCTGGTCCTTGGTAAGTGCACACATGTATGCACACACAGAATCAATGACTGATATTGGCACAAACTGCCATTAAAACAGATAACACAACTGTAGCTTTTTCTAAAATAAACACACCTCAGACAAATAAAAAAAAATTAGAACATGTTTTTTCCATTCAGTTCATGTACATTTCTTTTTGTCAATATTTGTGTATGAGTTTGTAATCTAGTCTGAGGGTTCATACCTCTGCAAGAGGGGGGCTGTCTGTGTACTGCGACAAAGCAACAGCTGGATCCATACTCCACGTCTGCTCTGTTTAAAAAGGAAATATATTCATTTGTTTGAAATGCCCCCCATAGCAAATGATTGCAAATGTAAATTTTGTAGCCATTTGCAATACCCATAGGGTCCTGCAGGGGGCTCTTAAGACGTGCACATGGGTTGGGCTTGAGCACTGAGGTCTGTTCAGAGTCCTGATTCATCTCCTCGCCTTTCTTTCTACATTGTGCCTGCTGAGAGGGCCAGGGCGCACATTTTAAAAGTTAAATAACGCAGCTGGGAATTTTTAACTCACATCCAAACCAACGCTGAACAGGTCTGTATTGGTAACTAATTAGTTTCAACTGTAAATCTGCAGCATGAGTATGTGTGAGAGCAGGTTTTCAGGATAACACCTCTGTCCTGAACAGACATCCCACCTGAATGTATTTCTCCATGTGGGCTTTAGTGGGCTTTTTGAAGGCCAAGTCTTTGTTCTGAGGCTGTTGTGCAGCAGGTCGAGGTCTCTTCTCCAGACGGTTCTCTGGGGAAAGGTCCAGCGGTTTATCGACTGGCCCTTCATCGTCCTCGTCACTGGTAGAAACTATTTTCCTTTTTATGGCCTCAGGCTGAGCACGATCATTCTTCAGAGGAACGATCGACGAGGGCTGCATGGCCTGCAGAGGAGCAATGCGGGGAATTGAGTCATTCAGCAACTGCCGGGACTCACGAGAGGACAGAGAGACGTTGCGCAGGAGGGATGGAGAGGAGGTCTTAGTGTTCTCCATATTGCCAAACAATGCTTTTCCAGAGAATACATCATTACGTGTTAAGGACCTGTTGTAGAAGAAAAGTAAAAACATCATGTCTGTAAGGGACATTAATTCTTTAATTTCACTGAAGCAGTAATGTTATATAAAAACCACAATTGCATTCAAACTAAATTCATAAATACAGATAATGAATATGATTGTACTGAAAGCAGATAAAAAAAAATCATGGTTTGTATGCATTTTAAGACTCACGTTGTGTGGCTGTCCATTGCATTGTGACCAGTGTTGTGTGCTGGGCTAAGCGTATCCTGAGAATCCTGCACAAAGAAAAAAATAGGCAAAACAAAACCAAACATATCACACTGAAGAATGCATGTCTATAACAAAAAGTTGGAGACCTGGCCTCCATAGTCACCGGACCTGAACCCAATCGAGATGGTTTGGGGTGAGCTGGACCACAGACTAAAGGCAAAGGGGCCAACAAGTGCTAAACACCTCTGGGAACTCCTTAAAGACTGTTGGAAAACCATTTCAGGTGACGACCTCTTGAAGCTCATCGAGAGAATGCCAAGAGTGTGCAAAGCAGTAATCAGAGCAAAGGGTGGCTATTTTGAAGAAACTAGAATATAAAACATGTTTTCAGTTATTTCACCTTTTTTGTAACTCCAGATGTGTTCATTCATAGTTTTGATGCCTTCAGTGAGAATCTACCAATGTAAATGGTCATGAAAATAAAGAAAACCCATTGAATGAGAAGGTGTGTCCAAACTTTTGGCCTGTACTGTACATAGTACAATAAATTCAAATTTACTCACTGGTTCCTCAGCTACATCCAGACGGCAGGTTTCAGCAACCACTGCTCCCTCTACATGACACCCCACTAAAACACACGGCACCACTTGTATCATTTACAGAAACAACACTGTACTTTTTCTGCTATATTTGCATTGCTACACACACATTCATATGGTCTGAATATATTTGTTTTCTTTTTCGCATTCTGCTGTGCACATATTGGGTGGCATGTCTTATAAATACATGTGCAGGTTTAATGTTGAAAGAGAGAGAGCATTGCAAACTGTGAGGTAGAAGCAAGTCTTTACTTGTGATGTGGTTCACGTCCATCTCACAGGTTTCTGGCACCAGCACACCTTTGCCATGACAACCCTGAATAAGTGAAGAGGAGACTCCTTTCCTTGTGTCTATAACAAAAAGAGCAAATTCAAGTGTTACAACCTGTGTGCATTTTATTAGAATATATGCATGAGGTAAATAAGTATGGTAATAAAAGAACATTCTAGGAAGGGAAAGGAGGGTGGAGGTGAGAGTGTGTGTGTTGCATTTACCCATGGTAGACTGCGATAGTGGCTTCTCTGCATAACGAACGTGGTTGTGTTCTCTCCTCCTCTTCATCTTGCTGAGAGCAGACAGAGAAAGTGTCAGCTGCGGAGAGTCTGGGATCACACAGTCCTCAGCCTCTGAAGACACAGCTTTGGAAGGACTTCGTACACAAAGACACAGACAGACACACACACACGCACACAATGTGAGCATTTGGACTCTACACAGATTGCATTTGAACCCTCAGGATAATGTGTGTCTCTGTCTTGTTCACCTGCATCCCTGCTGCTCCTCCAGCTGCAGAACCAACTTTCTGTTCTCCTCCTGGAGATTGTTCCTCTCTTCTCCTAAAATCACAGTATATTTATGCATATTTAAAAAATAAAAAATGTTTGTAGAACGTATTCCAAAATCCACTATGTGAAGATCACAGATGCTACTGAGCGGGGTTAAACTCACTGAGCTGAGCAATGAGGCTCTGGTTCTGCTGCTGAAGCTTCTCAAACTCCACCTGCTTCTTCCTCATGTGCTCCTCTGTCACCGCACACCGATCACACAGCCCCGCCCGCAACCTGTAGAAGGGAGGTGGACAAAGAAAACCGGAAGTATGTGCCATGACCAAAAAAATTCTCTTCATCCATATTTAAGCTCATGCTGAACTTAACTTTATTACACACATTTTGGGTTGCTTACCGGTCTTCCAGCACTTTGACAGTGTCTCGCAGGGTTTTTTGCTGCTCCCGCAGCAGCTGGTTCCGGCTGTAGAACTCCTCCAGTCTCTGAGCATCTCTACAGAAAGTCAGCAGCATAATGTGTTTTTACACAGTATTAAACAGAAAGACACAGACATCATTGCTTTTGCAACCCATGTTGCCAATGACCAATTAAGAATAAAATAAAAAATAAAAAAACTATATCAAGCTGGTCCTTTTATGGGTAAACTGGTGGCCTGTTTTTGCATGATGACTTCCAATTAGATGGCATTCATTTCTTTTATATGGCACTTTTTGCAATCAATATGGTCACAAAATGCTGAAATATTTTTCACTCCAATGATATGGGTATAATGTAAAAAATAATCAAAAGATAAGATAAATAAACATGATCTCAACATGAAATATTTATCTAATAAAAAAGATCCTTCGGTAACAGTTGCATGGTCTTCTCTCCGAGTTTTTGAGACCACACTATGAAAGCGCTCTTTGTGAGGATCTCAGTCCTGACATCTGAAACCCAAAACTGTTGGAGGATCAGTGGGAGGCAGAATTGGTGATGCAGACTCGCAAACAACAGGAGAAGACAACAGTAATTAAGCTCTTTGGGAAGGACATCAAAATACAGAGGGACACAAATGTGATATTCAGTCTGGTGGATCAAGCAGGCCTTTCCAACAACTTTGACAAAAACATATGAAATAGAGAATAATACATTGAATTTTGGGGAATGTTATGTCTTATGGTGTTGTATAAATGCACATGAAATGGAACAGTGGGACAGGTACTCACAAACATCGCTCCTTCTTCAGTTTATTCACCTTTGCCTGCAATCCTACACATTAGAGACAGGAACATGTTAATTTGGGAAATTAAGGTAATTTCAAAATACAAACCTGTGACAAATGTATTGAAAGGGTATTAATGGGATGTAAATTGTGTTAAACAGTAAGAGTGTTTCTTCATTTAATTTCTTCACACAACCCATTTTAAAATTTGCAGTGTGAGGATTTGTTTTGTGTACTATGCTCTCATATGCGATCGAATTTATGTGACCAACATTATTAGTGGGCTTGACAATCAACTTGACTGTCTGAATCAACATCAACTTGGACTGTCTGAATGAGAGTCCGCTACAAATGGACACGGAATTCAGTCTAGCAAACGTAGTCCTGACCCTGGACCTGAAAGGACTGATTGTGAACATCTCAAAGGGAGCAATGTACACTGGGAATTTGGGAAGCTGCATTTTTCTCTGAAGCAGGTAGACAGTGATGCATGGGGGGGGCTCCCTTTTCATCAAATCCATCAGGGAGTTTAGTTTAGGGCCCCAACTCCTCAGGACAAAACAATAGTGTCTCTGTTTTCTGAGGAAGAGGGCAGGACAGCCTCTGTTTTGTTACGACAGAGAAGTTCACTCTGCTTTCATCCACTGTTACCTTCATTTGCAATTAAACTCATTCACCAAATAACAGATAATAAATGCTATCCCTTTTCTATGAGGATGTGTCATTAAATCGACTTGGTGACGCATGGCATAACCAAGGACACAAATGCCTGGAGTGTTTGTTGACTTTTGTTAAAAGTGACACACTGCTGCGGGTAATGTTCTGAAGCCATAATTCATATTACAGAACATGAAATTTATAGCCCTACCCTTCACTAGAAGGGAAAACCATCTGACATGCTTTCAAGTGGAGAATTTTTTTGTAACGTACCTTGCAGGGCGCTGTCATGGCACTCTCTCAGACGACTCCATAGCTCATAGAAAACATCAGCAGAGTCTGGGGTGGTACTAATGCCAGGACTGCCTCCTGTCAGCACAGGGCTGTTCATGGTCTCGGCACCACACACACAACCTGCTCTGTCAATACAAACTCAGGGAGCCCAGTTGGATCCTGGTAATAAAGAGAGGGGAAAGGCAAAAAAAAAAAAAGTATAAGATTCTCAGAACAGTTAATGCAGTGTGGATACGGTCCAGAATCAAGAAAATGATACACAAATGTAAAATGCATTTAACATCATTCCTGAAATTATCTACTAGATATATGAAAACATTGAACAGTAATATAACATTTCTATGTTATAGACTTAGGATGTTTAATAAGTTGCTTATTTTACATTTGATAGCTATTCTGAAGGAGTAAACCATTGCTCGAGAGTTACTCCAAAACTTCCAATATCCTTACAGGTTTTAATTTCATTTACACAAACTCCACACCAGTGCTATGCTAATGTCACAATCATATGTAAAATAGGCTACAATAACATAAGACACTTCACATTATCATTGTAATCACAATCAAACTGGGAAGTTCTTACCAACACCTCAAACCCCCAAAAGTGACAGTGAGCTCAGCAAGCACCTCCACAGATGAACGCCATAAAACAGTCCCTTTATTGGACTAAAATCGCTCACGGGACAACAGCACGGCAGATGGTGAGGGCTGGAGTGCTCTACTGCATGCGCTCTGCAAAAACCACAAGTCAATATTACCTTTCATCCGACTGGCCGGGCAGGTTCCTACATTCTCACAGAGCTGGGATCATACCAGAGTTTAATGGCACAGACAACTGGTCCAACAGGTTCCCCCCATCCAATGAAAACCGGTCCTGCCTGTCCTCCACTTCACACACTGGGACTAACTGAGGCAGGCAGGAGGCAAGTAAAAGCCTAGAGCCAAAGGACAGGACTTTATCTACACAAAGAAACCCTTTTTTAAAATCATACCCTTTCTATATCAATACCTGGGATATATATACACGACCACCCATAAACAGTATTTTCTAATGATCCCTGTACACACAAAATTGGCTGCAGACGAAATGTTGCAACCCGGAGGTACAAAAATCATCAGCTCCACTCCCCATTGCCACAGGCTATGGGAACCAGTGAGCCAGGGAAGAGGGGTGATGAAGATAGATCTTCATGTTAAATGGCCTTTTCAGGCAAATTTCATCAAAACTGAGAACATAAACTATTCAGTGACACTCTTAGTATTGCTTATAAAGACAAATTGTATTATCATAAAGCAGCAGCAATTTATTATTATTTTCTCTCTGGAACTTACATGATATTCAGATTATACATACACTTTAGGCTATACCAACACCTCAAACTCAGCAGAAGATTGGATGTACTTTTTTAATACCACAGAGTATGAAGAAGATGTATAAAGTCACTCAAAACCCTTTTTCTTTTTGAGGCAAGCAGTGGCATGATGTGCATAGTGCATGGGGCAAAAACATAGTGGGACAAGCCCATGCCAGCCAAATGCATTCCAGAGTATCAGAAAGAGAGACAGGCGGTGGGGTGTTACCATGATTCTCTCAAGTCTTTCCAAAACTTCAGCACCACAATCAGAGATCTGGATATCATAAATAAGCTGCACAAGTATTCACAGGTCAGCAACAACAAACATTTAAAACACTTAAGTTGTATACAGACAACATAATTGTATGCCTATATACCAAGAGTTCATTCTAAAAATTCTTTGGTCGAAGGGTTAGAAACCCAAAGACTGCAAAGTGGATTTTATGCAAATGCTGAAGTATGTGTGTGTGTGGGGAGGGGGGGTCTAATATTCAGAACATTCAGAGGTGAAGAAAATGTGTTTGATGTGCTTTTAACCAGAATAGCAAAGTTTTGATAGAGAGGTTTGTTTGACATTGGGCACCCACGGATACTACAGTAGTACATATCCAAGCGCCATTTAGTGGAAAAATCCTTAATATTGCGCAACAGACTCAAACGCACACTTCCATACATGCACATGCAGACAATATTGAGGTGGATGTAAAGGTCATGTGAGAGTGAAAGTTAAGTGTAAAATAAGCCTCAATTTAATTTAATAAAAATTAGACTTTTACATTACTTTGTTTTACTATCTTATCCCACATACATTGTTTGAAAATTGTTCTAGGACAGTCGGTGAGTTGGAGGGTTAAATAGAGATGAGAATACGTATGGAGTTTTTGAGGGTTGTGGGTAGAGGTTTCCAGTTTTGCTCTGTAGAAAGTAGATTTAGCAGACATGAAGTTAGTTAGTTAGAAGTCACGTAGGAGTTTCTGATAATACAGCAGGTCCAAGTCAAGCTGTGATGTGTTAGTCACTGTTTCTAGGGATAAGGAGATGAATGAGTCAGAGGTCGAAAGATGTGAAAGAGTGGAGGAAGAGACAGATGAAGGTGAGACAGCATGAAGGTTATGTCGAATGGGTGGTGGGTGGTGGTCAGTCTTGGATCCGAAAGGTAGAGTGAAGGTGAAGGACAGAAAGTGGTGGTCAGAGATGTGAAGTGGAGTGGAAGAAAGGTCAGTATGACATGCCCTCTTTTGTGGATGGAAGAGCTGCTGCTGTTGGCCAAGGAGAAAGAGTGGAGACAGGGAAGAAGGCAAGACTATTCAAGTCAGGTGGAAGGTTGAAGTCACCTAGGAGGAGTTAAAGGGGTGTCTATGGGAAGAGTCATCCAATGACATCCATGACAAGCCATGGTAGCTCCTCTTGCCCCCATTAAGCGGGTCATTAAATGTGGCCAACCTGTTGGACGTGTGAATTAGGCCAAATTGGACAAAGGACACTCATTTTTGCATGAAAATGTCAAATATTGGACAGAGAAGAAAGGTGCTTTGAGAGTGGAGTGAGGGAAGCTTTGCATGTGCAAATCAAACCCTCACTCAACAGAGGTGGAGGCCTCAGACACAACTTATCTCCCAACCTATTCTGCTGCCCTTTCATCCATCCCCAGAAAAATCAGGCCCAATTCACACATCCACCAGGTTGGCCACATTTAATGACCTGCTTAATGGGGGCAGGAGGAGCTGCCCTGCCGTTGTTTCACTTAATGAGCCTATTCAAGGTAGGAGTGAGCTGTAACCAACCTGGAGGATAAATTGACAAAGTTCTGTGGATGGAGAATGAAACGTCTCTACATTAAAGAAAGAAAGTCCAGTTGCCATGACTCAACTTTCAGACAATTGCTGAGCCGAGTGTCCAATTAATCAATAAAGGTTCCAAGTGACCCTGAAGGGGGCGATATATGACGATGATAAGGATGTTCACCGGATAAGAAACTGAAACTGCATGGAACTCAAAAAAGGATATTTTAAGATGCGAAGTGTAAGTGAAGTGATTGTCATTGTGAAACACTGCAGCACAGCACACAGTGACAACGAAATGTGTCCTCTGCTTTTAACCATCACCCTTTGTGAGCAGTGGGCAGCCATGACAAGTGCAGTGTGTGTGAATGGTGCTTTACTCAGGGGCACCTTGGCGTTCGGGATTCAATCTGGCAACCTTCTGATTACGGGGCCGCTTCCTTAACCGCTAGGCCACCATTACATTACATTTACAGCATTTATCAGACGCCCTTATCCAGAGCGACTTACAATCAGTAGTTACAGGGACAGCCCCCCCCCCGGAGCAATTTAGGGTTAAGTGTCTTGCTCAGGGACACAATGGTAGTAAGTGGGGTTTGAACTAGGGTTGCACGATATATCGAACAATTATCATTATCGCGATAATATCATACATGATATCTGTATCACAAAGAGGAGCAATAAATTACATTTATACTGCGTCCGAAATTGCATACTATATACTATTGTGACGAGCCGTTGCAGTGAGGTCAGGAAAGGACAAATCACCTCCATCATGAGGGTTTCGGAATAATGCTTTTTATTGAACAGAATCCAGTAGGTGGCGCCAATGCCTACTCTTTCGGCTTCCAAATAACAGGGAGGCGTCTCTTCTTCTCCTCCCGTCCTACACCTCGACTTCCCGGTGTGCAGTTTCTTCCCTTGCACACGCTACATTAAGAAGTGAAGTGATTGTCACATGTGATACACAGCAGCACAGCTAAATTTGTGCACACAGTGAAATTTGTCCTCTGCATTTAACCAATCACCCTGCAGTGGGCGGCCATGACAGGCGCCCGGGGAGCAGTGTGTGGGGACGGAGCTTTGCTCAGTGGCACCTCAGTGGCACCTTGGCGGATCGGGATTCGAATCGGCAACCTTCTGATTACGGGGCCCCATAACACACATCCCAAACCCCAACAGAACACATTTACCCATAACATGGTTAACTATTTGCAGTCCCCGGGCGCACCCGTCCCGTCGGCACGTATCTCACCCACAAGGCATGCTAGTCCCAACTCATGGCCGGCCACCACATTATGTTTTATGTGAAAAACAGCATGCGAGGCGAGTAGTATGTCCGAATTCATATTATTCATATTATTCGGGGCGCTATTTGGAGAGTTACCCACTGTCTTGAAGAAGACATGTTGCTGTAATGGGTTTGGGGGAAATGTGTGTTGTGAGGCGCTAGTTGTTAGATGACTTACGTTTGATAAACACATTTCCGGTTCAAATAAAGATGGAATTGTTCCAATTGGGCGAACTGTCTACTCATTTTGACACGTGGCGCAACAATACTGTTTTAATGTTAGCGCAATACATTCAAATTCAAATGTGTTACCTACTCAAGTAGTATGCGATTTCGGACACAGCGTTAATTTTTGTGCCAAGCATTTGTGTGTCCGAATTTGACCAATCAGATGGGCCCTTACTATCTTTATACCCGCCTCCCAAGTTAAAGTGAAGTGATTGTCACATGTGATACACAGCAGCACAGCACACGGTGCACACAGTGAAATTTGTCCTCTGCATTTAACCCATCACCCTGAATGACAGCATCCATGACTATTAGTCATGACAGGCGCCCGGGGAGCAGTGTGTGGGGACGGTGCTTTGCTCAGTGGCATCTCAGTGGCACCTTGTCTCCATCCTGGACGGGGCATCCTGTGGGGCAGTGGTGGCCTAGCGGTTAAGGAAGCGGCCCCGTAATCAGAAGGTTGCCGGTTCGAATCCCGATCCGCCAAGGTACCACTGAGGTGCCACTGAGCAAAGCACCGTCCCCACACACTGCTCCCCGGGCGCCGGTCATGGCTGCCCACTGCTCACTCAGGGTGATGGGTTAAATGCAGAGGACAAATTTCACTGTGTGCACCGTGTGCTGTGTATCACATGTGACAATCACTTCACTTTTTTTTTTTTTTTTTTTTTTTGTCAGATCGGGATTCGAACCGGCAACCTTCTGATTATGGGGCCGCTTCCTTAACTGCTAGGCCACCACTGGTGATATAATGCTAGGTGATATAATGCTATTGGCTAGACCGGGCCATGTAATGTTTACATGTTAATAGTCATTTTTATTTATGTGGATGTTGACAATATGTTAGTGTTTCCACCACATACCAATTGTGAAGGACCAATTTTGAGATAGTAAGAGGCCAGTACCACCACAAGTGCATCAGTGAGTGGTGATCGATCACTTTTGGTACGTGGGGACCACTACAGACCTGAAGAATCCCACAAAAGTTTCAGTTCTGTACCAGCCATGCAGAATCACAATTGCCTATTTTATCGACTTCCAACTTTGAAAACCAAATGTTCATTTGCTCCCTAATATACCCTGCCTCCCATGGCCTGGTGCCAGTGTAACAATTAAATGAACGTTATTCACTTCATCCATCATAATATTATGGCAGATCAGTTCATAAATGGTGAAATTAATATTTAATATATATATCATAAAGGTTTGCTGGGAGTTTAGAATATAGAATACTGGTACGAATAATGATACCGTCATAATCTATATTAGTTTACTTCATTGTGATGGGTGATGATTTCGTAATCCTCATTGATATGAGACATGATTTAAATGATTTTTTAAATGTATGAGCTCACATCAACACAGTAGGGCCCCAGTGGCCACTACTGGTGAAAAACATTCCACTACTTTACTACTTTTGCACCATCTAGAGTAAGAAGGCTTACATACAACTCAAGATCTGAGTTCACCAGTGATGCGGAACCCTGCTAAACTCCTGATTAGAAGAGACGAAACGGGGAATGCGTTCAAATGTTTCCGCCTCTGACGTTTGTGATGAATAATGGACCGAACAGCAAAGCATCCCACGTTTTTCGCTTTGTATTCCACGACTCGTCAAACCTGGAGAACCACGGTAAATGCGAAGTAACAAAACTCTCATGCATGCTGCCATCATCAGCAAATAGCTGTGAAACTGAGGTAAATAAACGCGGTAAGGAGGAGGTTAACGTACTGGAGCTGCCATGACTATCCTGTCACTCGTTCACGGTCAGGATTTGTAGGTCAGCGAATTAGACAAGCCTGCGCAAAAAGCAAGGCACGGCAAAATGCAGACTCCGGTTTCCACAAATTATTACGTGAAATAACTTCAACAACTTACCTTCACAGAAGCTGCTTCATAACACTGAGTAGTTCATACTTCGCGGGACGCAAAGTATTATGGGATAAAAGTCCCTTTCTAACACAATTCCGGCCACAGTGTGTCATAATAGTAATTCCGTTCAATTAGGTTAAACAGAAATATATTTTAAAAATATGCACGCGTGTTACGTTCACTAAATAGTTAGGACAAGAATTATAGTTAGTTGGCGTTTAATTCGAATATTGCTTAATATTTGGCAAATTCGTATGTGAAATGCTTGATTAGGTGCTGAAGCTAGTGAACGCCGGATGACTTTTATTTTGACACACGGGAGGCGAACTTTGACGGAAGTCGGGTTTGCTTTTAGTATTGCTTTATAGCGTGTGTGTCGTATTATATTTGTTTGGAAATTGATTCCGAAATTAACCATGGTTATTTAACAGAATGTGTCTTTCGTATACAACACAGGGCCGGTTTTTATTAATTCAGTTCCATTCATTAATCGCATTTTCCCTGGGCACAAGTCGCATTTGTTTCACATGTAAATATAAAAAGCACTAAGTAAAGAGCTAACCATCGTTACGTAGTAGTTTGGCATTGTGCAGGAAAAAAACGGGCATAACAAATTTTCCAAGCGCATTGTGCGTAGAAAGAACGTGTCGAAAATGCATTAACAGCAATAATAATTTAGCTCTATCCACAGCGGGGGCATATCGCGTCTCTTTCAAACAATTTCGCCTATTGCACTAATATTTTTGCGAGCATCCATCCATCCATCCGCCCGTCCGTCCGTCCGTCCGCGGTCGATGGCCCTGTTTTTCTTCACTTCCCCTGCATCTCGGGCTGCCTCCGGAAGTACAGTCAAACTTTACTTCACAGAAGAAAACAGCTGTTGTAGGAGTGTTGAAACAGCCGACAAAGTGAGTTCTCGCCATGTAAATCGCCGATTTCTTGCGCTTTTCAACCTTTTGCGACGTAAAAGTAAGCAAAGCTCCGCGTCGGAGCCGCGATAGTGCGCGGCTGAATGCAAAAACCTTTGGCTTGTTATCCGGTTAGCCGGGCGCGCTAGCTAGGCTAATGTAGCTTAGCTAGTTAGCTGGACGTCGTAGACCATGTACAACTGTTTCTGAGTCGCTAGCTGTCATCGAACGGTGATGCGCTTCACTGTTGACGAGAGAGGGTGTCTTTAATGTCTTTGTATTGTATGTGCGAGGCTTAAAAATATTTTTTTATTTGGTTGTTGTCATTATGCATTGTGGTTATTTGCCAGGCTTTTAGTATGGAGGGGAACCGGGTAGCTAGCTGATTAAGTTTAAACGACGAGTCCTCTATCAGGAGCTCTCCACAAAAACAAGTGGGTCATCGGAATTGTTCCAGATAAGATGAAGGTTTAGTTCGCGGGTCCAAGTTACATTGACATCAAGTGGCTTACCTGGTATTATTGTGGAAAAATAAAACTTATGCAAGCATAGAAATGATTTAATCATATAAACCCTCTTTAAAATGCAAAGCAATGTGTTGATAATATTTGAAAATGTTTGATGGTGTTGTAAAAATAAAGATTTTTTCCCTTCTGTATTATGCAGTGTGTTATACAGATGTACAGATGGGAATCAAGAGGTGCATGTACAAATATTCTATTTAGATGACATTTTTGCAATGCAATCCTTTTTTCCTGACAGATGTTCCAAAAATTGATCCATAAAAATGTTAGTTTTTTGTGTTCTTCTGTTTTACCAAGCTCCCTGTGCAAATTCTGATATTTGTTCTGATATTTTTTGTAGAATGCCAACCTCCAAAAGAAGGGCACAGTCTGTGGAATCAGAGTTAAAAAGGAGAAAGTTGGACCAGCGTTCATTGCCTGCTGAAATATCTGAAGCACCACGCAGATCTTCCAGAGCATCATGCCAGAAAAGAGCTTTGGTGGATCCCCATTCCAAGAAAAAGTCTATTGTGCGTTCAAGACAAGGTGACAATACAAGTGCAATTCGTCAGTCCTCCAGGTTAAAAAAGACCCAGAAATGTGGCATACGGAATAAAACTACAAAAACTGCTAATGCAAATCTACATAGAACAAAATCAAGAACATCTGGTGATAATGTAGATGAGCAGAATCCAAAGGCAAAGGGAAGAGAGCCTATACAACGTAAGCGGGCTCGACGGAAGACATCGAGGGCGAAGGTCAACGATGGCGTTGTTTACAAATGCCCAGGACGTCCCTCCAATGGTGTGGGAAACCACAGCAGGAAGCTGCCCCCTGACTCAAAAGAAACTGATATTTCAGTAAGACTGGAATCTACAGGCTTGCAGTTGACCCTGGACCTTATACAAATTGATCATAATTATGGTAAACCTCCTAAATTATCATCCATAAAATACAAGACTGGTAAGAAAATTGTATCTTCACCTGAAAAACCGCCCGAAATGTTACAAGAATATGCTAAATCAACAGATCAAGCCTCAAAGGAAGGCAGTGCAACTGGGCATTCTAATGGCTGTGTGGATTCTGCTGCAGAGATCCTAGAGAAAGAACCACCACCAGCTTCTTTTGTTCCTAGTGACAAAGCAGATATGACTTCAGATGGTAAACAATGTGGAACTACAGATTGCCCTCAGCCCTTAGAAAAAGCTGTTTCAGAGGCTGTTAAGGAGTCTATCCTTGTTGAAAACACTCTCTCTGCTGAAACTGTTTCTGAAACAACTGTCATCACCATAGAAAATGAGTGCTGTGCTTCAGAACCTTTAGAAAAAACAAATGACTCTGTTCTTGCAGAGGAATGTGCATATGCACCTGAAGCACCAATGTCAGGGGATGTGGAGGATGTTGAGATTGAGCACTGTATCGTGGAGGTTGTGAGTGAAAATCCATCTCCCTTAGGTGACTCCAAGCAAAAGACCCCAGTCCAAAACTGTGGCAACCATGCTAGCAATTTGAAGAGTAGCTCAGGGCCACCCAAAAAACAGGCAATGAACCCTCAGGCCCGAACCAAGGCCCGCTTGGCAGCCCAAGCAGAGGAGAAGGCTGCAGCTTCCAAAAGAGCTGCCGCCAAACAGCTCAATCTCTTAGCCTTGTGTGAGGAGATCGCTGATGACATTGCCTCAGATACCACTGTTGCCAAACAAGAAAAGGATGAGCCAAAAAGTCCTGGTGCAACAATGTCAGATGAGAAGATTGAGGTGTCTGAAACCCAGAAAGAAGCATGCATGTCTGAAGAGCTGCAGACCACACCAGCGTCAGACAGCCCAGAAGAGCAGTCTCCTTCTCCTGTGCCCACACAGACCCCCACAGACACCCAGCCAGATGCTGAGGCACCTAAGAGGCGCTTCTTTTTGAGTCAAGTTACTGTCCCCTTGAAGGTTCATGAGAAGAAGAAGCTGTCACGCTACCAGAGGCTGCGGCAGGTAGAACTTCAGCGGGACAAGTTGACGTGGACTCAAATGAAAAAACTGAAATCAGACCAGGCTAGTCTAAACCAGTCTACCACTGTCTCCATGCCCAGCCCAGCCCCGGCACCAGTAGCAACGCCAGCACCAGTCACGGCCCCGACCACATCTGTAACTCCAGTCACAGCCACAACCCCAACCCAGTCATCTAACACAGAGAGTCTCCAAAAATCCACCTTAAAAACTGAATCCAAGAAAGTACTTCCTGCTCTCCCCCCTCCCAGGCCCAATGGAGTTACTGTCCCAAAGACTAAGCCTTCAATAGAGTATAAACCCTACACTCCAAGGCCTAAATACTCCCCCGATGACTTTGAGTTGGATGGTGTGGATGAAGAGGTCTACAGGCCATCTGTACCCAGTAATGGGAAAGAAGAGGTAATGCTGAACTGCGAAGAGCTATGTTTGATTTAGGTTTTTTGGTTTAGCTAATGCCACATTCTCTTTACAGACCAGTGCAAGGCAGACCTCCTCCACACAGTCAGAAAGGCACTCAGGAGGCATAGTGGAAAAGCAGCCAGTTGTCCAAACACCAGCTGATAAAATCATTCCCAATACACAGGGTATTTACTTCCAATCAAGTGGGTTGGGC
Source organism: Denticeps clupeoides (assembly GCF_900700375.1). Lineage (NCBI taxonomy): Eukaryota > Metazoa > Chordata > Actinopteri > Clupeiformes > Denticipitidae > Denticeps > Denticeps clupeoides. Next base: position 28,814,698 of record NC_041708.1, on the reverse strand, counting down.
CTGGGTGGTGTTTTACCTATACACTGTGTAGTCAGTGTACAATGCATGGTATACATCAGTAGCTTTAAATTTCTTATTTAGATGTTAATGGGTTTTGCCTGGTTTATTTAGGTAAAGATGTGAAGACCCCTGCTTCATCTAAGTCACCAGCAGGAAACACTGCTCAGTAAGATTATTCTACAGAACTACAATAAACTGATTGTCATAGACTGTTTGCCACATAAGAAATGATGTGTAACCTGTTACTATTTGTTTATTGCAGGGGTAATTGTGCTCCTGTGTCTGATGCATGTCTTCAGAAAGAGATCAAGGTGTTGAATGAATCCAACAAGGGGGCTCAGCAAACCACAATTGTGAGTCTCAATGTAGCAAACTAATGTCGATGTATACTCTATGCTAAAGTTAATACTAAACCGTATAGGGTTGTGTATCTTTTTGTAACCTAAGACAAACGATTAATCACAGCTTGTGTGCATAGTGTATCTAATAGTTTCATAAACTGTCTTAACTTTAAACTATTTTTTGTGAATGTTAGGATGCTGGCCAGAAACACTTTGGTACCGTGGTCTGCAGTGTGTGTGGAATGCTGTACTCTACAACCAGCCCAGAAGATGAGTCTCAGCACCTGTTGTTTCACAACCAGTTCATCAGTGCAGTCCGATATGTGGTGAGAGACACAAATCTTACAGTCATTATATGAAAAAATGTTGAAAAAAAAAAAAGTCCATGTCTTCAAAAGTTTTGGAATATTAAATAAACCTATAAAGTTATGGGAAAGTAATTGAAATCTGATTGACACATGAATGTATAATGAAGATCATAGTTATCCGTAAGATTGCACGAGAAATATTTTCAACATTTACAACAACAACATTTAGAACTAGCACAGGTTTATAGTATCTTCGGTCTCTTTACGTAGTGAACCACGTCACATGTTGCTGCGTGCATTGCTTCCATATTCCAGCACATCCACAGCAGTGTGTCTCCTTTTAAAAGTCATGTAAATTATATCAGATGATCTATGCTCGAGCCTGATTGGGCTAATTTTACTTGGGCTCAGGCTGCGCAAACTTGGAGGAAGACACAAGTTTAAGCTTTTCATGTTTGTCTTAATTTAATAATTAAAAAAAAAAAAAAATTTGTGTAATTTTATGGAATGGGTAGTTCTTTGGCTGATTGTTAACACTCACAGTTTTTGATCAAACTAATAAAAAAAAATGTCACTGAACCAGCACACTAACCATGACCATGTTTTTTCAAGGGGTGGAAGAAGGAGAGGATTCTGGGAGAGTATCCTGATGGGAAGATAATACTTGTTCTTCCAGACGACCCCAAATATGCACTTAAAAAGGTATCTTTTCTCAAGCTTCATAATCACCATGGAAGGATGCAGATTCTTGGCTTTGTGTGTATACAGAGTTTGTATTGTACACCTGTGTTTGTGTGGGTTTGGTACTAGTTATTTTCCATTAAAATATGGCATGGAGACACCAATGATTGTGTGGAACCCAATTAGTTTTTTTGTATTTCTTCTAGGTGGAAGAGATCAGGGAAATGGTGGACAATGACCTTGGCTTCCAACAGGTAGAGACCAAGTGCCAATCTCAGACCAAAACTTTTCTCTTCATCTCAAATGACAAGAAGGTAGCAGGCTGCCTTATTGCAGAGCACATTCAAGAGGTGAGAACAGCAAAGTTGTTCCATTACCAATACAACTCAATAGGCTGGCTTTTGAGTCAGAATTTATTTTCTTTATTTACTGTGTAATTTAAGAACATTTGTTTAAAAAATATAATCAAACTATTGGTTCTTATTTTGTTTCTAGGGTTACAGGGTTATTGAGGACCCTGTTCCAGAGGGCTCAGAGGGAGAGAAGGTGATGTTTGAGAGGCAACGGGCGTGGTGCTGCTCCACCACCCCTGAACCTGCCCTCTGTGGCATCAGCCGAATTTGGGTTTTCAGTCTAATGAGAAGGAAGGGCATCGCATCACGGATGATTGAGTGTCTCAGGTGAATTTCAAAGCAAGGGCTGTAAAAAATCTGCTCACTCCATCAGTTTATGATAAAGCAGTCAAGTTTTGGTCAAGTGGTCAAGTTTTGAGTGACACAAATACAAGTTTTCACAAAGTTTGCTGCTTCAGTGTTTTTAGATTTTTTTTGTCAGGTGTACTGAAGTATAATTACAGGCTTTTTATATGTTTCAAATGCTTTTATTGACTATTACATCAAGTTTATGCAAAGAGTCAATGTTGGCAGTGTTTAATGGCACCTGCCTGCTGCCATTCCTGAGCAAGCTCTGCATTTGTGGCACCCTAATCCTGCAGCTGATCTCTTGTTTAGGAGACAGTGCTGGTGCTTGCTGGACATTCTTGGGGTCCCTGAAGCCTTCTTCACAAGACTTGAACTTCTCTCCTTGAAGTTTTTGATGATCCAATAAATGGTTGAATTAGGTGCAATCTTAGTAGCAGCAATATTCTTGCCTTTGAAAGCATTCATGCTGCTATTGTAATTCAATCAGCATGACAGAATGATCTCCAGCATTGTGGTCCTCAGCACTTTTACTTGTGTTAAATTGATCACTGAAATTATCTCAGCAGGTGGCAATGTTTTTTGGCTGGGCTCTTTTTCATGGCAAAGAGGGACTTTGCAATTCACCTGATCACTTATGCAATTTGTCATCATAAAAACGGAAGCAGCAAACTTTGTGAAAATCAGTATTTGTCATTCTTAACTTTTGGCAACGACTGTACATGATATTTTTCTCCTTTTCATTGCTGATGCCTTGGTTTTATTTTGCCCCTTAGATTCCAGCACACTTGTGTATGTTTTATTAATCACATGAATCAATCTATTCTTGAAAAATGTATACATCTTAGTAGCTAGAGGTCCAGATGCATATCCATTGTGAAGGAATCACCACAACTAAAATCATTTTTTGTTCATTTTGCCACTTCTCTCTTTTTGCAGGAATAATTTCATCTATGGCTCACACCTGAGCAAGGATGAGATTGCTTTCTCAGACCCAACACCTGATGGCAAGCTCTTTGCTACACACTACTGTGGGACCTCTCAGTTCCTGGTGTATAACTTTGTCAGTGGAAGTCGTTCAACCTGACATGCCAGCGATTGGTCTGCTCATGCTGACTAATGAATTGCTTTAGAAAAGGGAGGTGTGGGCGTATATACACATAACCTGGAACTCTACAACGGTTGTTGTTTTTTAAAACTGCGTTCAAAACGTACCGAGAACATCACCACAGTAAAGAACAAGGGATATACGCCAGAGCAGAGAAGACATGGGTCCTGTGGTCCCTCTGCACCTTTAACCCGAGTTCCAATCACAACCATGTCCCTAAACCCGGGATCCCTACATCCCTAAGCACACCAGTGGCTCCAGTTTGGCTCTTACCCCTCCAAGTTGGATTTTCAGAGACGGTTCAACATGGTAACTGCAGGCGTTGCCTTTTTGTTTTGGCTGGGAGAATAGTCACATATACTTTTGAATCTCAGGTTGAAAAACAGTTGTCTTTTTGTGTTTGGTAATCTCCCTTTAAATTGTATTTGTAAAACAAAGATATTTTATGACATTTTCTATAAAGACAGAGACTTTTGAAAAATGCTTAAAAGTTTACATTCGTGAAATTGACAGCAATAGACAGTGGACTTTAGAACACAAGCTGGCAACTAGGAAATAGCTGTATGAATAGCTACATTTTCGTCTCAAATGCATTGTCATTGTTGACTACTCTCCTTCATCCATTTTCTTTTGATTTTAAACATTTTGCAACAACTGAATTCACAGTGAAAACACCACCACTGTATAATTTCCTGTAGTAATATTATGTGATGTGATTCCTGCCACCAGAAAATGGATTTAGGTGAAGGTACCTTTCATAGTCATTTATGTGAACATTCTGTCAGGGTCTTAGAAAAGCACTTCATTCCTTCTAAATGGGATTTTACTAGGTCACATCCTGGTTTTGGAGGTAGTCCATGTTCCCATGGGGTAGGTCTGGGCAATATATCTTTTCAGAGATACTGACCATTATTACGTTCAACTATGAAATTTGCAGTACAGAACACTGTGTGTTCCACATGAAATAATCTTAAATATAATCAACAATAATGCCAGGACATAATCTGTAACTGATGTACCATTAAATAAAAGAAGCGTACGTTCAGAAAATAAATTAAATTGATCTTGTAACTGCAGCATTTGACCGTTTATATTGCCCAGACCTAGTCAGAGTTAATATTATAAAAAGCAAAAGTTTCCCATGTGGCTTATTCAGTTCCACCATTAACTTACAAGACTTTCTTTTTTTTCTTTTTTTTTTTTTTTTTTTTAAATACCTTTTCATGAAAATCTTCACAAATGTAGAAACATAGCTGATGATTTGTGCACCCAGTATCAAACAGGTTTTTAATAATAAAAAAATCTTACCTGGCCCTGAATTATTTATATTATTTAATGCCAACCATGTAGCGACACGTTTTGGATGCTCATTCTACTTGGAGGAGAGTCTTGCTCTAAATTACTACCAATGCTTCGTGCGTTTTTCCCACGCATTTAATAAACCAGCTTGCCCAACGCTACTGAAAGGCAAAAGTTAGACTCAGGAAGCATGATTATGGGAATCATACAGTGCATCCGGAAAGTATTCAGAGCATATAATTCTTCACATTTTGTTTCTTATGGATTAAATGCATTTTTTCCTCATGATTCTGCACACAACAACCCATAATGACAATGTGAAAAAACGTTTACTTATGGTTTATTAAAAATAAAGAAATGGTTTATTGGGCATGAGTTGGAAAGACACACACCTTCAGTTGCTTATGGCCATACCAGCCGAAGAACGCCCGATCTCGTCTGATCTCTTAAGCTCAGAAGGGTTGGACCTGGTTAGTACTTGGATGGGAGACTGCCTGGAAATACCAGGTGCTAAAAGCTTTAACTAGGGGCAGTGGTGGCCTAGCGGTTAAGGAAGCGGCCCTGTAATCAGAAGGTTGCCGGTTCAAATCCCGATCCGCAAAAGTGCCACTGAGCAAAGCGCCGTCCCCACACGCTGCTCCCCGGGCGCCTGTTATGGCTGCCCACTGCTCACCAATGGTTATGGGTAAAATGCAAAGGACAAATTTCACTGTGTGCACCGTGTGCTGTGCTGCTGTGACAATCACTTCACTTTATTATTATTATAGTTCATTTCAGAGCACAAACCAAGCATGAAGTCAAAGGAATGGTCCTCCGAGATAGCATTGTCTTGAGGCACAAATTCTGTTGCAAATAAACCATGAACATTTGAAACATGCAAGTCTGTTCTTTGGTCTAATGGAGACTAAACTTGAGCTCTTTGCTTTTGTTTGGAGAAGGAAGGCAGAAGCCTTCAAAACTAAAAACATGGTGTGTCCATGGGTCATGAAAAAATTAGCAGCATTTTGTAGAATAATGGAAAGCACACAGAATACCTCCAAGTTGACATCACAATCAGGGTTCTAGTGCGGCCCTCACAGAGCTCAGATCTCGATTCCATTGAGTATGTGTGGCAGCTACTTTTTGCTTTTATGTACAGTGGGTACAGAAAGTATTCAGATCCCCTTAAAAATGTACACTCTATGTTATATTGCAGCCATTTGCTAAAATCATTCAAGTTAATTTTTTCTTAAAGAAAGTGAAAATTAAGTGATTGTGAAACACTTCAGCACATTACACGGTGCACACAACAAAATGTGTTCTCTGCTTTTAACCCATCACCCTTGGTGAACAGTGTGTGGGGACAGTGCTTTGCTCAGTGGCACCATATCGGGATTCGAACCAGCAACCTTCAGTTTACAGGGCTGCTTCCTTAACCGCTAGGCCACCACTGCCCTTTTTTCCTCAATGTACACACAGCACCCCAGATTAACAGAATTGTTGACATTTTTGCAGCCACTCAATTATTTTAGCTGTGAGCTTAGGGTCATTGTCTTGTTGGAAGGTTCAGTCTGAGGTCCTGAGCAGGTTTTAGAGAAGGTTTTACTCCAGCATATCCCTGTACTTGGCTGCATTCCATCTTTCACTCCATTGCAACCAGTCGTCCAATCCCCACAGCTGCTAAGAACCCCCACAGCATGATGGTGATGAGCAGTGGCTGGTTTTCTCCACACATACTGCTTTGAAATAAGGCCAAATAGTTCCATATTGGTCTGAGACCAGAGAATCTTCAGGTGTTTTTTTTTTATAGCAAATTTCATGTGGGCTTTCATGGATGTCTTGCACTGATGAAAGTGAAGTGATTGTCTTTGTGATACGCAACACAGCACACAGTGACACAACAAAATGTGTCCTCTGCTTTTAACCATCACCCTTAGTTAGCAGTGGGCAGCCATGACAGGTGCCTGGGGAGCATTGGGGGATGGTGCTTTACTCAGTGGCACCTTGACGGTTCAGGATTCAAACCCACAACCTTCTAAACAGATTATGGGTCTGCTACATTTTTAGTCCACCACTACCCCAAAGCACCAGCGCCCAGAAGGGAGAAGGCTTTCATTGGGCCAATCTGCCATAAAGCCCTGACTGGTGAAGGGCTGCAGTGATAGTTGATGTTCTAGAAATTTCTCCCATCTCCGGACTGCATCTCTGGAGCTCAGCCACAGTGATCTTTGGGCTCCTTTATAACTCTCTCACCAAGGCTCTTCTACCCCGATAGCTCAGTTTGGCCGGACGGCCAGCTCTACGATGGATTTTGGTTGTCAAAAACATCTTCTATTTAAGGATTATGGAGGCCATTAAGTGCTGCAGAATTTTTTTTTGTAACCTTGGCCACAATTCCATCTCGGAGCTCTTCAGGCAGTTCCTTTGACCTCATGATTCTCATTTGTTCTACATGCATTGTGAGCTGTAAGGTCTTATATAGAAAGGTCTGTGTGTTTCCTAAACAATTCCAATCAGTATAATCAAACACGGCTGGACTCAAATGAATGTGTGGAACCATCTCAAGGATAAGAAGAAATGAACAGAACATGAATTAAATATATGAGCGTCACAGCAAAGGTTCTGAATATTTAGGACCATGTGAATGGCTGCAATATAACAAAGAGTGAAATATTTAAGGGGGTCTGATGACTTTTCATACCCACTGAAGGTCTTAGTGGTCCCCTAATACTGTATCTGAAAATCTGCAGAATTACACTTCAATCTGCCACTTCAAGTCATGAGATTTCACAATGGGAATTACCCCAGGATGTGTCTGTAGCTTTAAATGTTAACAAGGAGGAACGCAGCCTATAGAAGTTGAGGGGGCATTCGTGGAAATGAGGTCAACACCATTCACCAACCACAAAGTTTGGCGCAGACAGAAAGTTGTGTCTGCATTTTTCAAGCAAAAATTAAATCTCCTATGACAACAGCCCATTAATTTAATTATAATGATCATTTTGTACCTACACCGACTTAAATAAAAAAATAGACAACTCACTGCCATTGAAAAATTATGTTTTAAAAAACTTATTTTGTACAAGTTTGTATGAAAAGAAAAATGCAGGGTTTTAACAGTGAACTGGTGTCTTAAACAACACTAGATTGTTTAATAACAGCAATGACAGATGACAGTGACTTTAGATGACAACATGGCAGAGGTCCTTCAGGCTCATGCTTTGCTCCAGTTCCAGTCCACATAACAACATTGTGGACCTCCAACATGCTACATCCCAATGAAATACTTCAGTGTAACTTTTCATTTGATCTTAGGAGGGATGTAGTGGATTCGGCACCTTTCATTGAAAACCTGTGAACATCAGAAGACGTATTAAGATATTTTTCTTTATTTCAGATGGGCCCAGAGGTTTCCGAAAAAATTAAACTCCTCTCACCTTTACACTTCGGTCATTGACAACTTCTTCAACATTTAGCTCAGACTGCATTAATTTTAACTGAATACAAAGAAGACAGGAATACAAGGTCATCTCACACACACAAAACTAGCCATTACATAACATAGCTCCTCTAGTGGTAGGAAAGGGAATTACCTTTGTTTGCTCGTTCCTGAGTTGCTTAATTAATAACAGATTGTCACTGTCTTTGTCCCTCTCCTCACGGAGTCTTCCAACTACTGCTGAAGTCTCTGCTATACATGTCTTAATGGCTTTGTCTCGACTGACATGGGCCTCAGCAAGCTGAAAAAACAGATTATATAAGCCCCCCATTACATTTACATCTTTATATATTACAACAATACAATAAAAAGCTTTTAAAGGCCGAAGAGTTTTATCCGATCACATGCATAATACGATAAAGAGTTAAAAGAGCAATATTTGTATGGTTATAAACTAGGGCTGCACGATATTGGGAAAATATGTGATAGTGTTGAATATTGTGATAATGATATTTCTTGCGATATAACATTACCCTAGAGAAATGCTTTTAAAATTATTATTATTAGCTATTTAAAAAAAAACATTTATGTAATGATCAACATTACATGGCCCAGTCTAGCCAATAGCATTTTATAACCTACTTGGGAGGCGGGTATAAAGATAGTAAGGGCCCATCTGATTGGTCAAATTTGGACACACAAATGCTTGACACATAAATTAATGCTGCGTCCGAAATCGCATACTACTTGAGTAGGTACTACATTTGAATTGCATTTTTACACTTAAAAAGAGCCATTTCCCACCATGTTTTGAATATGACGCTGCCTCTCCCGCTGCCTTCAGGGATAGTGAAGTGTCCATCGAATGCCTACTACAGAATTCAGCTTAAAGTAGTAGGTCATGCGGGTACTTCTTGTCTAATGTTTTTCGAATACTATGAATTCAATGCTCAGCTCATCTGGTTCCAGCCTATACTATTTTCGTGATAACAATAATTTTTCGATATATCGTGCAGCCCTATTATAATGTATCAAAGAAGAAGGGGGCGCTTTAAGAAGTGTAACTTAGACAAAAGGGCCAGTTGGCTGGTGGGAACCTCTGCTCTGCAGAGTGCCCTGCTTGGTTCAAAGTTCAAGAACACAGACGAACACCTCACGCACAGATTCATAAAGCTCTTTGCAGGTCTGAGTGGCATCCACTTTGCCAGAGAAGGAAGCAGTTGGAACAGTAGTGTTCAGTGCGTGAACAATCCGGTCATCGATGGTGCGCATCACCTTCAAAACTTCCTATTTGGACAGAAATTCGCAAGTCAGTTTAGACAAAAAGCTGAGGACACTATAGGACTCAGTTAATTACAATTAATATCTACAGTGAATTAGCAACCCGCTGAATTTCTCTCATATGAGTTCATCCAAAGAAGATGGTCTATGTAAACAAGATATTCATTCGTCTGTGGCACAGAGAGCAGATACTGAGTCTTGGTTGCAGAGCCAGTGATCCGTCATAATAACCTCTGCATGGGTTGGACTTGGATCGCGGATATGTACGTTTATTGGCTGGATAAAGGGAAGGTACAGAACGGAGCACGTTGAACCCAACGCGTGTGGCAGGCTGCGGGTGAGGGTCACTTACTCGGTTTAAAAATAAGTAAACCCAAATAAAAGCGCTACACAAACCATTCCTAGCTGAACGCACAACATGTGGATATATTTGATTCAAACATTATGAACGCAAGGCACTACTATTACCTGGAACATTGAAAAGTCCTCACAGTTTAGACTGTCACCGGGCGCCGCCATGGTGGACCTCGAGGTCCTGGAGAACTCGTAAGAGGTTTTTGGTGTCCGGGCAAATGCCTGAACAGAAACCCCAGCTCGTGCCCGTTTATTGGTGGTGTATATTCTCGTGGCGTGATAAACAGAAAGTAACATGCAGAAGTTACATACGGAGATTTTTCCTGTTTGCGTTATCAAATTCAACTGCTAACTTTTATTGCTATTCACGTAGATACAGCTTTTCACATCGACTAAAGACGAGACCAAGTATTGTGGAGTTGTTCGAACTATATGTAGCACATTAGAATAATATTCTGTATGATCGAAGTGAATAATACAATTGGTTGGTTTGTGTTCTTTAGTTCAGGCATTTCCCACGCTACATGTTGTGGCTGAGTGGGGTCCTGTCAGCTATGGGCTGCCTGACATTCACTGGCTGAAGAGTTGCGCCTCGGCTGCCCGAACCGCGTCAGTGTCGCAGCTCCTGGTTCGCAGCTCCTCGACAGCAGCAGCCGCCATGCTCCTCAACTTCATCCGCAGCCCCCGGTCTGTCGGCGCAGCGCTGGGTGAGTTTATCTGGTAACCGGGGTAGTTTTTTTTTAATTAACCTTCTGGTTAAACCGACTGAACTCGCAACGCGTGTCGAAACCAGGATGTGCTACGTGATGTAATGTCGTTACATATATATATTTAAACATTTAATTTACGCGGTGACATTTTCAGTATATCTAACGTATATTTAAAGTGTATATATATATATTTTTTTATAAAGTGTAGTGATTGTCACATGTGATGCACAGCACACGGTGCACACAGTGGAATTTGTCCTCTGCATTTAACCCATCACCCTAAGTGAACAGTGGGCAGCCATGACAGGCGCCCGGGGAGCAGTGTGTGGAGACGGTGCTTTGCTCAGTGGCACCTTGGCGGATCGGGATTCGAACCGGCAACCTTCTGATTACGGGGCCACTTCCTTAACCGCTAGGCCACCACTGCCCCTCAACATGTCCAATTGCTTCCTTGCTGTGGTGTGGTGAATCGAAGTTGGAGTTCATCGTGATCTTCAGCTCTTTTCGAGTCCCAAACTACAACACGTCTCTTTTTTTTTTTTATAGGTCAGTGGCGCAGATGGGTAGTTGACGCTGGAGCCGGACGCAGGCTGTGCAGCAAACCCAAAGAGGGGGGTTCCGGACAGACGCCTGATGCGCCCGCACACGGTCAGCACTCAGCACCTGGCCCCCCAGCAAACCTCTCCAGGGGTCCAGAGCAGCTTCATAATCCTGCCATTGTCTCGGGTTCGATTAACAGAATCCTGAAATTGTAGTAAAAAGATGAGGAGAGAATTAAACACGTAGCTCGTTTGAATAAATGGGGTCGGGTTCAGATGTTTCCATGAGGACTGGGAGATGAGGTGACGCATGGGGTCACAGAAGGTCGTGTGAACCAGAGGAAATCCGATACTTCCAACAAATTTTTCTTCTTTCAGTGTTCACAGTCACATATGTGGTGAAACACGTTTTTCTCAGTCTTATTTGAACGTGAATGTGTTCTGAAATCACACAGGATCGCGGCTGGGATTCAAAGTGCCGGGTTACCAGCCATCAGAGATGGACAAGACGTTTCTTGTCTGGTCTGGACGCTTCAAGACTAAGGACCAGGTCCCTGCATTTGTCTCGTAAGTGGCCAATTCCTGTTTACATACAGGATCACTGACCAGATCTCCCATCTGCCTCCATCCTCATTGGTTGCTGCTGCCCTTTGAAGGTGTCATGTGATTGCATTGCTGCTTACTTATTTGAGGAGCAGCAGGCCACTCAGAGGCCTGGGCTTGACGTTAATTGATGTAATTGTTATCTGGGAACGGATCAAAGAACAGCCTCTCTCTAAACGCTGCAGAAACCATACAAAACCATAGCAGGCTTGTGCGCTGTGGGTGAGCATGGAAACGTCTGTGTTTCAGGTTTGAAATGATCGACAGTGCCAGGAATAAGGTTCGTGTGAAGGCTTGCTATGCTATGATCGTCCTGACGCTTGCAGCTTGCCTTGTCATGGTGGTCCGGGGAAAACAGGTAAACATGCCACGCAGAGCTCGCCCTGGGCAGGATGTTGCCGTTGTCATATTGTGTAATTAAATTGGAGATCCAGGCTTTCACTGAGCTCGTTCTTCACGTGAGCATGACTATGTAATATTTTAAAATACACAGTGGCCAATCAGATCCAACAATTAGCAGAAGTTGGTCAAGTTTTTTGTCACTGTCTAATATGAACGATGTCAGCATGATGAATAATAACCTGCAACCTTCTCCAGGCTGTGAGTCGACACGAGTCCCTCACGGGATGGAATATGGAGAAGAAGGCCCGCTGGAGAGAGGAGGCACAGCGGGAAAAGGAGGATGCTTCTACATCCCTGGTAGCTGGGAAGACCCAGTGACCGCGTTGACAGGATTTCTTTTCTTTTGAATGGGGTATGACCTCATAGGTTCAGTGGCAGGTGACAATGGATCACTGACCGTGTATTAAAAAAGGGCATCAGTGCCACTATAGCTGTAGATTCACATTATTCCCTTTTATCACTGTTGTTTTTATCACCTAAAATTGGGTCGTTACAATTATTTGTAGGTACCACCAACACACTATACAGAAAAATCCTGTCCAGTCCCTTTTAGCAAAGACTATATTAATCATAATGCACAATGCACATTATGTTATAATAATATTATTTTGTTATCTTGGCTCTCATGTTTCTGGGGTAAATATATTAGATAATAAAAAAATATATATATATATATATATAAAATTTTGTAAACTTTCAGAGCACCAAGTATGAGGTTTGGCTGGCTGAAAACCTTACTACCCAAAATAAAATCTCTTCGTCCCAGTGATGCTCAATGCAAGAGTGAGAATTGCAGAATTGTCATTCATACTCATTGGGTCAATTTCCCATTCATGGATTAAGACTAATCCTAGACTACAAGGGAACTTCATTGAAGTTCTCCATCCAGAAATGGTTTTAGTCTAGAACATCTACGAACAGGAAACTGTCCCTTAAAGCTCATCATATAAACATTGATTACACACAACGGCTGAAGCAATGTCATTCACAGACCCCAAGGCTTCATGAAACAGCATTTATGCAAATGGCATAACAAAGAACAGTTACACAACCTCAATACGACAGCAGTATTGAACACGAGCTGGCCATCTCTCTGGGAGAACTGGACTTCTTTAAAAAAGAACTTGGTAAACAATCGTACAGCTTTTAAGCTATTAAATCACCGGTATTTTCAAGCTTAATTTAGTTATTTTTTTCCACCTCGATTTGTGAATTGGCACCTTCGGCATTGACAGATTCTACCCAAACACAATAAAACTAAAGAGATGTTTTGAAAGAACCACATCAGTCCTGTTTTGTTTCTCTCCTTCAGACGAATAATTAAATGGGTGTGTCTGAATTTAGCATAAGTCAAACAGGAACAGAAGAGTTTGTGAATTTTGATTTCTCTTATTTACACACACACCCGAACAAAGAGGCCAAGTCCTCGGGTCATTTCCTCATCACCGGCTCTTCTTCCAGAGGCTTTGATACGTTTTTTTTTTCCTTTACTCCAAAGGGGAAGGGGCAGAGTCCTCGAAATTAATCACGCTAGTAAAGAGTTTAGTCTGTATCGTTTCTGTAACTGTCCTGTCATTAATGTGCATTCACTGGTGCACTGTGGTCCTGGTCACCTGGATGGTATTAGAAATGCGAGTTTGGAGTACTGCTGCATACACGTCCCTTGTCCTTTGAAGTTGGTAGCCCCCTCCCATGAAGTGACAAAACAGACTCAGTGGTCATTTGTCATATACAGGGCTCGGTCCTGAAATGTAAAGTGCTGATGTGAAATCAAATGTCCCGTTGAAGTCTTTCAATGGTCTAATGCAAGTCTCATGATCCATAATAGCATGTCCATTATTATTTATTTGTCCAAATAGTCGCAGTGCGAGAGGGAGGGGAGCAAAAAAAAAAAAAAAGATGCTGCTTTTTGCATCACTGAGGCCATATAACATGTTAAAGCAGCACAGTTAGACGTCACAGTCAGGAATGCATGGTATCAGAGCAGAGGTGCCCAAAAGGGACAGTCTGTCCCAATTTGGACTTCGGTCAATCAATCAAAAAAAAAAAAAAAAACCCGCATTGTTGTGTGTAATGGAGAAAAATATTTGGGATAAAAGTGCGTCACCTTCAGCAGAAGTCTTTCATCTTTCAGGGCTGACTGGCCACCTCTCAATACCCTCACAGCCTCTTGTGTCCAGCAACCGGAGACGCAGTCATGGGGTCACACAGTCGCACGGTCAGTCCAGTGTTTTGTTTAGTTTTTTTTTTTTTTTTTGTTGACAGGAAGGTCATGATCACTTTGTTTCAGAGTCAGTATTGCAGTTAAGTCAGACAAGCAGTGCATTCCCATTCTGGTGGGAGCTCTGGTTGGGACTTTGGGGGATTTTGGAGTTTAGAGACTTGCAGGGATGCCTTTGTATGTTTCCTGTTAGGTAGTAATAGTGGCTCGTTCAGAAGGGGACGTTCACACGAGGGCTATTTGGGGTATTTCACCTGGGGTAGGTAGGATCCAAATAGGCATATGGAGTTACTGTAGTGCGGTAGGGGAAACAGGGAGCGCGAAGAAAGTTCAGCGCAGAATCAAACATGAGAGCAAATCCTTCAGAACTGGCAGGCTTACAGCAGGAGCTTGTGCTGTAATACACTCTTTAATCAGAATAGACAATTATTCAGTCTCTCTAAAGGAACTGGAAGAAGGTTTAGGATGCTCCTCAGGATCTTTTCCCAACTGAGACATGGAGATGGGTGTAAGGAACGTGAGGGTTAGAGCTGGAAACCCTCCATGGGCGCCTCGCACTGCTGAAACAGGAACTGCTGCTGCTGCAGGTCTACGGCCGGTGCTAGGGCAGGATCCTCATCCTCCTGGCTAAAGTAGCGCTCAATCAGGTCAAAAGCCTTCTGGTAGATCTCCTGGTTCTCATGACCCTGCAAGAACTCCAGCTTATCCAGACCTGAAAGAAACAAAAGTTGGCAACACATGAATTACTGTTCATTCAAACCATAATACACAGTTAAGTGTGAAATGAAAATTCACTAAAATCACTGCATCATTTTTTTTAATGCCTTAGACCTGTAAATAGTGTACTATGTTTTTTTGTTGTTGTTTTTTTAACTAAAGGCAGGATGTAAAGGAATTCTTAATGTAAAAGGAAACATTTTGGAAAGTTCTTTTTTTTTTTTTTAAAGGACTTAAATGTAAGATACAGTAATGAGTACCATAGGCTTCCTCAATGAGGGCACAGTAGGGATTGATCCCCCCGCTCCGTTTGGCCTCCAGCTCCCCGAGTCTCAGGATGTTCTCCAGGCCATTCAGGGCAACCTGAACAATCTTCGAGTCCATAAGAGTCAACAGGTCACAGAGTGGCTTGATACAGCCCAACTCAACCAGATGCCTGGAAGAAAGGAAAATAAAGTCAGAAAAGCCTGATGGATGAAGAAAACAGAAGCACCCTCAGACATGAGAAACTGAGAACTTTAGCAGAGGTAGCTTTAGATTAAAAGAAAAAGTAATACTGTTAACACTAAACTTAAAGTATTTTAGCATATAGTAAAACTGGTAATATTAGGTATAATACAGAACTCACCATAATGTTTGAGATTTGATGAGCATAAAATAAATGTATTGATCTTATCTATGTATGCCTGATGAGTCCTATTTCATAATATATCTACATATATCTACAAGAATTCCTGTACCTGATCTGTTCCGCAGAACCTCCTGAAGTGGCGTTGGTGATGGCCCATGCTGCCTCCTTCCTTGTACGAAATTCTGCTACTTGCAGAATGCTGATGAGTGGGGGCAGGAGCCCGGCATCAATTACCAGCTTTTTCAAGAAAAAGAAATTGAGGTGTTAAATAAACCTAAGAATATAATAGTCTCTCCTGATGGTGTGTCAATGGAACTAAATTGGAGCAATCCACTCCAGCATTATTTTGATCATAATTCCCTCTGCTGCCCTACAGATCGATTCCCAACCCTATTGTTGTACAATCTTTACTTTACTTTACTTTATTTGGCAGACGCTTTTATCCAAAGCGACTTACAATGGGAAGACACCAGCAATTCTCGTTCGATTTCTATAGAATATCAAGTATACAAACTAAGAGCCCTGATAAGGCTTAGACTTGTCATTGAAGAACATGCTCGGAGAGTGTTGGGTGCTAGACTAAGAAAAATTATAATGTATTTATACATTTTGTATTTGTTTGTTAAATGTGTATGCATGTGTATGTGTTAAATTTGTCTGTAATATTTTTGGAATAAGAGGGTTTTCACCTTCTTCTTAAAAGTGGTGATAGTCTCGGCTAGTCGTGTGGAGGAGGGTAGGTTGTTCCACCAGCCAGGGACAACAACGGAGAACAGACATGATTGGAATCGGAGACCCCGTGAAGAAGGAATTTTTAGTCTCCTTTCGTTTGCCGATCTGAGAGAGCGTGTAGGAGTGTATCTAGGTAGTAGAGTGTTGACCTGCACCTAATGTTTACTAACCGGGCAATCTCTGAGAATGTAAATTCAGATGAGAAAATGTTTTGGATTGTGGGAATTTTCCTCAATAAGCCCAATTATACCGAATCACACTTTCGCTCAGTCACTGTTGCACCTAATGTTTACTAACCGGGCACTTAGTTTAAATCTTTGATTCCTTTTAAAACATCTGTGTTTCCTTTGATCACCCACATTTACAGGCAGTGGTGGAGGAAGTACCCAAGCTTAGTACTTAAGTAAAAGTACAAATAACCTGCAAAATATGTACTCAAGTAAAAGTGCTACATCAACAATCTTCCTTAAGTAAAAGTCCTAAGTACTTACTTTTAAATTACTTTAAAGTAAAGTAAAGTAAAAGTACTCACACAATGGTTTGTCTCAACCTCTGGGGTGTGCCATTTTGTAAAAGCATAGTACATATACTGACTTATGCCTGTACTGATGTCATTGCTCGTAAAAAATACAAGCAATTATACAGTATATGTGTATTGGAAAGTTTGGTGTGCTTATTGTGTGTGCACTCTGCAATACTGTGTATACCTTAGAATTATGTGGATGACAAGTTATCTACTAGGTATTACCCACTAATACATCATTAAGATAAACCAATCAGGACATGATATATCTTTAAATCATTTATGTACTTCTTATTAACACTTCTGTTAAGAGCAGTAAAGGGGAAACACAACAGTAACCAAACACCAGTGGTAACAAAGTAACTAGCACAATCAAGTATATTATTAGGCCTATTTACTGTGTTAAACTATGTATATAAACCTTATCATTACGAGAGATTGCATTTAAGTGAATACAAAAACAAATTGGAGGGGGTCCTCAAATATGTGAGAAACCCAGGAAATACAGGAGTGTTGGTCTATTGTGATCACATCTCTAGTCAGAGATGACTATTGATTGTGAAACAGGCGGAAAACACCACTTCCAGCCATGCTGGACCAGTGTTGTGCATGAACGCATTCAATGAATGGCGTTCATTGAACGCGTTCCTATTTTTTGTGAACGCTGAACTGAACGAATCAGTTTACAAATTATGAACGTGAACGTGAGTGACATTCACTCTGGCGAGACTGAATGCCGCTCACGTTTTAAAGTTTGCTGATTACAGGCTAGCAAGGCTGGTGCTTCGGGTCTGGACGCCTCTGCAGAAGCAGTCTGTTTACATTTTCACGGACTGAAAAAAAACCCCAAAAAAACTAAAGAACGAACGTGAACTAGTTCATTTTTTGAGCTGTGAACTTGGTTCAAAAATTAAAAAAATGAACTATGAATGTGAACTAGTTCTTTTTCAGTGTGAACTGGCACAATACTGAGCTGGACATTATGCTAGCAAAGACATTAAGTTATCTTCTCTGAGCTAATAAACCAGTTTTATCATACCACCGTGTAAAAAAAAATAATGAAGCTACACTGGTGTGATTTTTATACTCTTTCTGTATGTCAACATACATTTCGCTAGATAATAGTATTATAACATACCCAAAAGCATAGCATACCTCTAAGTGTTTTTTCAAAGGGGAGTTTTTAAATGCCAACCATTCTTTATGTTGAGGCAGGCATGGGATGCAAAGAAATTGCAAGGACTCAATCTTTGCTCCTTTGTACTCCAAAAAATTTCTTAAATACGGCCAAGGATTTCTTAGTGATTCAGAGCTGCAGGGCTCGTGTTCATTCTCAGTTGATGCAGGCTCTGGGTCCATGTTGAATGTCTCGTCTACCAGCTCGTGCTGCAAACTGACGCAAGCTCTGCCATCATTGGAGCTAATAAAGCCTGATTGGTAGGAAACGGAAAACAACGGCAGAACGCAATAGGCGAACTATTTTTTCATGCAAGATTTTGAGGAAATTGTGTTCATAAAATGTAACGAGTAACGGCATAAATTGTAGAAATGTAGTGGAGTAGAAAGTACAGATAATTGCCGCAAAATGTAGTGGAGTAAAATAAAAAGTATGCATTATTATTTTTACTTAAGTACAGATACGTAAAAATTTACTTAAGTACAGTAACAAAGTACAAATACTTCATTACATTCCACCACTGTTTACAGGTACGACACTTCCTCCAAATCAAAGTACTCTTATTACTCAACTCTTATTACACCATATTCATAATGGATTCATCAACTGGTTTGTGATACCCCCCTCAAATGTGGTACTGAGGACGCAGCTTTCATCTGTATGTACTGGACACACTCTACTGGAGAGATGTATTCCATATGCTGCCTCTAATGCTTAAACAAGATTTTCAGCCAGACGGGTCCCATCCTTCTCCTTACTTCTAGCCAGACACCTAAACTTTCTAAGACTGAACTGCACAGACTTGCCTGCTGTGGCTGTGAAATGTGATTCCAGCTTAAGCTTTGAAAAGACAACTACCTTAATAAATCATATAAGAAATTTCACATAATGTGGGAATCTTTCCTACAATATGATGAGGAATTTCAAGTGATCCTCCCCTTGATGGGGTGTTGAGAAAACATAACCTTCTCTTTTTAAGAAAAAAAAAATTAATTTCTCTTTTATAATGAAGTATTTTTAATTTACCTGCCTTTTAAAAAATAATATGCTCTTTATGCAATGTAATTGTTCTGCTTCTATAACTGTTTTTACCACAACTGCAGTTCTGTTTCATCTGTGCTCTAAATGCACTGCCATGGCAAGCCCTGGATTCAAGTCAAGCAGGAGCTATATCTAATAATGGATATGCATATGCCTGGGGGCCAAGGACGTTTCCTGAATGTACAGTCACTGTGTTAAATCTGATCTATTTCAACATCTCTACCTATTAGGAAAAGCAGGAAAAGTCATGGGTCATTTTGCCTTGTTTATCCACTTACATTTATCAGGAATTTAATTACAGGTAATATTTTGTAGTCCAGCACTTTTTTTATATTTGGCTACAGCAGCTGACCACAAAAGGATACGCCACATAAATCTGAGATTTCAATTAAACTACGAAATACTCTTCTGTGTAAAGTAAAAATCACATTTACATATTTGGATATAAGACTAGCTCAATTTCATATGGATAGAATGTCCCGTCAATGTTGTGTTAACATATCAACATATCATATCATATTAGCTACCTGTATTTGTGCACGGTTCCCTGCTGTGATGTTGGAGATAGTCCAGCATGCCTCTTTTTTAATGGACTCCTTTGGGCTACTGAGCAGGTGAAGAAGGCTCTGCAGTGCCGAGCAATTCAAGATGACCTGTGGATCAGACGTGACAGTTTTGCTTAAAAAATTACCAAGCAAATATTGCAATCCAATTTTTAAATAATGTTTCCCCTTTTGTTAGCTCTGCACTCTTCACACCTTACTAAGTCATTACAGAGAATGCATTTAAGCACCTTAAAACAAACAACACACACAAGTTTTGTGCAGTCTACATGCTCATTCACATTCAAAATCCTTATATAATAAAGCAAAGCTGGTGATTGTAGAAATTACTTTACCTGTGTCTGCAGATCATCTCCTGTGACAATGTTCCCAACAGCTCTCAGGGCAGGAGAAACAACTTTATAATCGGAATGCCTAAAATATAACATTTTTAAGATATTGCAGACATGTAGTAACAGAGGTACTAGAAAACAGGAGAGCAAATGACTATATGAAAACCAGTAATAAACGAGTAAACCCCCAGTAACAATGATGATGGACATCATCATCCTCCTACTTATACAGTCCTTTCTGATAGCTAAGGAAACGTGATCAATTCAAAGCATCACCCAAACAGAAGCATTAAATAAATAATTGAAAAGCTGTGTTAAAGGCTACTTTACACACGTTCTGGATCAATTTAAATACCATTTATATGTGCAGTAAATCACGCTCAGGTGCTACACTTGTGCCTATAGAATCATAGGCAAGAAATAAAGCTAAATAAAGCATATTTTCACTAATCTGCAGTTGAATTAAATAACATTTCCACAAATGTGGAAATATGCTACACAGTTGATTTTTTAGTTGATTGTTTTATATCCTCCCCAAATATCAAACCGTCTAACCATTCCCTCTCTCTTGCATAATGTCTCTGTTATGTCTTACAGAAGTAGCTCCACCAGTCTTCGGCACACTCCTGAGTCTATCACTGCCTGGATCTTGTCATTGGGGCCATCAGATAAGTAGGAGAGAGCCCAGCAAGCGTCAGCCAAGATGTCCGTGTCATTCACAAACAGTAGCCAGGAAAGCACACTAAGACAGGGGGATACCTGTACACAGAATACAGGAGGAATCACATCTGTGAACTGAAAAAACAACACAGCCGCCAAGCCACTAGAGGAAGCCATTAACTTAACAGTAAACAAAAACCCCTGTGACCCTGGGAGCGTATAGTCAAGATTAAAGAAAAGTCTAGATTATCCTTATTTTGTGGAAAAATGTGGCTGAAGGCCATTACCTTAGAGAAATCTGGAGGTGGGTTTTTGCCTCGACACAGATTAGACAGAGCCCATACTGCATTTCTCATCATGGTCAGACGATTCTGTTTGGCCAGCAACCTGCAAAAAACAGAAGCTGTAGTGGATCCTCCCTTCATCTGAAGCTCATACTGACTGAAAGTGGTCTACATACTGCACAAGGGAGGGCAAGATGTTGCAGTCCAGCACGTAGTCTCTGCATTCTGTGCTGTCTCCAGCTATGTTACCCAAAGCCCACACTGCCTGCAAGGGAAATATAACTATTACACAAATATTACCCTTTTTACCAAGTTGTTGGACAAATTAAAGTTACATCAAAACAATATTATTTTTATTCATAATTTATTATTATCTATTGTGCCCTGGTACCTGCTCCTGGACATCCTCAAAGTCAGAGCTGAGCATTTCTATAAAGATGGGAACTGCTCCAGCTTGAATGACCACCCGGGTCTGATGGGAGGTGCCGGAGGCAATGTTGGTCAGCACCCATGCTGCCTCAAACTGCAGACACATAAAAAAAATAAAAAATCCCCGTTACTGAGCCCACCCAGTGTTCCCAACAGCAGTGAAACAAAGGCTCACTAGTACAGCACTAGCACTGCCTGTGTCTTCCAGGCAGGATGACTCACTGCTGCATCAGGGGTGAGTCACACAATGCTATGAGGGGACTGCGAGCATACCTGTAATGTACAGTTCTCTCTCCTCCTGAGAAACTCCACAAAGCGGTCCACCACGCCAGATGTAGCAATGACCTCATCAATAGGAGGGTTGGGTTCTGAAAATATATTAATTATAGTCAATCTTTTTATCATAAATGAGGCATACAAAGGGCGAGTTAATGGCTCTCTTCCTGCTATTTTTTTACTTAAGTGTTCCGACTAGATGGACAGTCACAGTAATTCACTAATTTGCTATTCTGACTACACGCTGAAGATCTAACATTATTTCACACATGGAACAAATGCAGAACCCACTTTCTCGGACTTGTTCACAAAGTCTTGTAGCAGAGAGAGAAAAAATGGTTATCCCTACCCTTAGACAGGAGTTTTCTAAAGCGCTGGGTGCCCATCAATTGTTGCTCAGGTAAACTGGAGAAGATCATCTGAATCATATCTTCTGATATTACACCTCCCTAAGGAAAAATTTATAATTTTATGTTTGTTAACAAATAGGAAAAAGACATTGAAGCACATTACTTGATTATTCTTCAATCATCCATACCACAATCTGGTCCATGTTATTGACCTGGGACTCCAGGTACCCGCTGTCTGACATGCCATCCTCCTCCAGTAAGTTGTCCTGCTCCACAGACGCCACATTCCTTCTCTTGAACAGCTTCAACCCCAAAAAAAAAAAAAAACGGGTCAAACAATTAAAACACCATTATTACTTCATGCAGGTTCATCTCAATGCACTTACCTGTTCATCTTTTTTCTGTTTGCGCAGCTGAAGTCCTTCTTCCTCCCTCCTCCTCCTCATTTCATCTGTGTTAAGTGACTTGTTTTTGTAGCTCTTAAGTCTGGCATTGTCTTTTCCCTGACTCATGTTGTTATCTGTAAATATAAAGTCATCATACATAAAGTTTAATTTACGCCCACTAAGAAAGTGACTGTTCTTACAAACCCCAGTTAACCAAAATCCCAGATAGTTAATGCTACATTTACCTCATCTTCACACAACAACGCCTGCAAATTCTCCTCTGAAGTAACTGCATCCCCTTTGGGACTTGGGGCCGCAGGTTTCATTTCGCTTGCAAAGCAGTGCTACTGATTTAATTACGGTGACCTTGTTATGCTGAAGCACCAGAGAACTCAGTAAAGCTGCACGGACAGACTCGGAAAAGATGTTTCCAAGGGACTGAAACCCCACAACAAACGAGAAACATAATATAAAGCACAACCAATGTCAAATAAAATATAATCTTATTATAGAATCAAGACTTTTACACGTTGATATTAATATTACTACTAATAATAATTAATATTATTGTTGTTCTTGAATAGCCTTTTATGACGTTATTATTTATATTTTAGAACATTTGGATCCGAATCCGACGTGAAAATAAATTTGTCCTGTCTCACTGAGGGTTAAGTGTAAGGGGTGGGGGTCAAGTAAAGCTCAACCGGCTGGCTAACAAGTTCAGCTATGTAGATAATCACTGAGAAGACACCATTAGCTAACGCTGGTGGGCTGACACACATGCCCCTTCTAAACAATATTCCCGCCATTTTAATCAGCCGCCACATCACTGGAGCTAAAACAGTCGAAAAAAAATTCTTAGACTCCTGCGAATCTACGCAATTCGCAGCAGCAGCTCTCGCTATTGGCGTTAGCCGCTCGGCTAGCTAGCCATGCTAAAGAACGTGCCGACCGTCTCCAAGCCTTAAAGAAACTGTCAAAATGCCTCTCCGTTGCACACACGGGACATGTTAGTTTCGACATAAGAACACGCGTCGACAAAGAACCCCCATACGAACTGACCTGTCAAATTGGTCTCCTTTTCTCCCCGTTCTCTTGGGCCACCGCCGCTTGCCTCCGCCGGTGTAATACTGCGCATGTGCAAATCATAGGGGCTGCGTCACAGTCAGCGCATGCGCATGACCGAGACCTGGCAAAAGTGCTGATGCGCTCCGAGCTCCCATTTGCAATGATACATGCCACGTAATCAAGACAAATAAAGCTCTCAGTTGAGCGCACAACACCTATCCAACAGGGTGGTAGTAGCCTAGTGGGTAACACACTCGCCTATGAACCAGAAGACCCAGTTTCAAATCCCACTTACTACCATTGTCCCTGAGCAAGACACTTAACCCTGAGTGTCTCCAGGGGGACTGTCCCTGTAACTACTGATTGTAAGTCTGGATAAGGGCATTTATCAGACGCCCTTATCCAGATGCATACTTCATTAGTTAATATATATAATCAGTTATGTATATAATCTGTTGGACATATATTGTGAGCTCAGTCATGCTTTTGTTACTGTTTACAAAAGGTTGTAAATTAGTCTAATCACTGGTGTAGAGCATGGTTTATAATGTACAGAAGATAATTTACATAAATATAATTAAAAAAGGAAACGATATAATATATTATATATTTTTTCCATGCAAGACGGGAAGATTTCGCCAGCTTCACCTTCGAGATCTGGCAACCCCGGATGTACTTGGTTATGTGGAAATCGAGAAATGCGACACACTGTGGTCAAAGTCTATTGCTAAAGAGGGCAGGCGGTGAACATGTTGTCGTGTGCATTGTTGCGCCGGTTATGTTTTTCTGCGGGAAAAGCTGCATGCAGTGGGCCGGTGCGGCCCGGCGGTCAGCGCTGTGGCCTGCGGACTTCAGCGGCCAGATGCGGCGACGTCCCACCTGATCCCGGTAATATGCCTGCGGCCATTGCTGCGGAATGAACTTTAGTTTACATTAGCCTCGCACGTCAGAACAGCGCCACACTGTTAAAAGTGAATATCTGTTAAGATATATGCGTACGCTATACAAACAGCGATTAATAAACAGGACAGGCCGTAGCATATATAAACAATATGTTTTATGTGATTAATAAACTGTTTGCATCCAGGTGGCATTGTAATAAAAGTAGGTAAAATTCACTCTGCTCAAAAAAACAAAGTGAACACTTTAACATCACAATGTAACTCCAAGTCTGCTTAGGAGGCAACACGGATTGACAATACATTTCACATGCTGTTGTGCAAATGGAATAGACAACAGGTGGAAATTATAGGCAAATAGCAAGACATCCCCAATAAAGGCGTGGTTCTGCAGGTGGTGACCACAGAACACTCCTCAGTTCCTGTGCTTTCTGGCTGATGTTTTGGTCACTTTTTAAAGCTGGCGGTGCTTTGACTCTAGTGGTAGCATGAGACAGAGTCTACAACACACACAAGTGGCTCAGGTCATGCAGCTCATCCAGGATCAATGAGGTCTGTGGCAAGAATGCTGTGTCTGTCAGCGTAGTGTCCAGAGCATGGAGGCGCTACTAGGAGACAGGCCAGTACATTAGGAGACAACCCATCAGCAGGGCTGCTACCTCCACCTTTGTACAGGGAGGAACAGGAGGAGCACTGCCAGAGCCCTGCAAGATGGCCTGCAGCAGGCCACAAGTGTGCATGTACCTGCTCAAACGGTCAGAAACAGACCCCATGAGGGTGGTGTGAGGGGCTGACGTCCACAGGTGGGGGTAGTGCTTACAGCCCAGTACCATGCAGCACATTTGGCATTTGCCAGAGAACACACAGACTGGCAAATTCACCACTGGCGTCCTGTGCTTTTCACAGATGAAAGCAGGTTCACACTGGGCACATGTGACAGATTCTGGAAACACTGTGGAGAACGTTCTGCTGCCTGCAACTTCCTCCAGCATGACCAGTTTGAGCATGCTCAGGCGTTGTAGGGACGTTATGCAGGCATGTGGAAGCCACACACATTACTGAGCCTCATTTTAACTTTTAAGGACATTACATCAAAGTTGGATCAGCCTGTAGTGTGTTTTATTTTTTGTCAAGAATATAAAGAAAGTATTTAGGAAGAATAAATTCATTCAGATCTAGGATATTTTTGTGTTCCCTTTAGTTTTTGAGCAGTGTATTTTTATTGTAGCCTACTTGCACTGCACTTTTTGTGTGCAGCACACCAGTGTCCCTGGATAGGCTCTGCCAAGACTAATCAGTTAAGTATAGTGAGTGACTAGATGCATGATAAAAGAGAGTCCATTAGCGACTCATAAAATGAACCCAAATGTCTGTACAAGGGCTCCTTTAGGGCTCCTTTAGAGCCTTAAATTCAGCCTAAAACATAAATAAGGGCATCTTAGTGAAGACAACACTGAAGACACGAAGCTTTGACAAAATTTACATCTTGTATTACAGTGTAAATTTGCCGTTCCCTCAAAATAACAAAACACACCCAAAAGCATCAATATTTGACCCACACATGCTTAATAGGGTTAAGGTATGGAGACATGCTTGGCCAGTCCAGCACATTGACCCTCACTTTAGCAATGTAGGTGTGTTTGTCCTTATCGTGTTGGAATGCTGCACCTTGGGCCAGTTTCCGAAAGGAGGGGATCATGCCCTGCTTCAGTATGTCACAGTACATGGTATTCACAAATCCACAAACCATGACACTCCCACCACCATGCTTGACTCTAGGCAAGACACACTCGCCTTTGTACTTTTCACCATCTGAACCAAATAAATTTATTTTTCACGAAGAGGTGCATTCACTTTTGTTGCCAACAGCTTAGACAGATAACGGCTGTGTGTTTAGTTAAGGATAGGGGACTGCAGAAGGACAACTGCATTAACGTGGACCTTTACTTTCCCTGCGTTTGTTTTAGCTCCTGACAAGTCGTCACACGCCTTCGGGTTGTTTTCCGCTCGTCTCTGTTTCTTTTTCTGGCCATCGTGCCCGTTTTCTGTGATGTTAATAAATCCCTTATCCTTATGATGCCTCGGTGCCTCACTCCCCCTTTGACCCCGAGACGTGACATTTACACTGTTATACAAGCTGTACACTGACTACTTTTTATTGTGTCAATGTGTCATAGTGTTGTCCCAAGGACAGAATATCATGAAATAGTTAAGAAGATGTGGGGGGGGCGAACTCACGTTTGTCCTTATGCCAACCTCAGTCTTAAAAAGTCTGGTGACCTGCACTTTTTATTCCAGCATCGATTGTGACCTATGAGGAGCTGAAGTCTCTGCTGTCCAGCCGCAGTGTGCAGCTGTTTGATGTCCGCAATCCTGACGAATTCCAGGCAGGACGGATCCAGGGCGCCGTTAATATTCCTCGTGTGTGACGAATGAATACATTTCACGCTTGGAAAAAAGCAACGTGTGCGCATTGTGTAAGCTGTTAAAAAATATTTTGTCAGTGGACACACTGGAGCAGTCGCTGAAGCTGGCCCCACAGCGCTTCGAGCTGCAGTTTAAAGCGAAGGCCCCGGGGAAGGATGACTACGACATCGTCTTCCACTGCCAGCGGGGACGCAGGAGTGCCACTGCTCTTGAGATTGCCTGGGGTCTTGGTTTCAAAAGGTAACCCACCGATCGTACACATGCATGATGAAGGGCAATCCATGACTGTTTATTCTCTTTCATTCTCGCCACACAATGTCTAATCAGAAATAAACGGGAGTGGGAGCCAAGCTTTCTTTTTTATTTGACCTTCAAAGATTGCTGCTGCTTCGGTTGTTCCCCTGAGCAACACACTTATCACCACGCTGTTTCCAGGTTGCCTGGCGCTGTGATATTTCAACTTAAGTTGCTTTGGAAAAGAGTGACAGATGAACAAATAAAGGGAAGATAAATGTTTATGTGTTTTTTTTTTTTTTTTTTTTAGGGCTCGCCACTATGCTGGGGGCTACAGCGAATGGGAAGCCCGCGAGAAGAAGTGACATCTGCGGTTTTTATACCCGTCGTATAACAAAAATGTGCAAGTGACGCTGAACCTCGGACAGGCAATTAAAACGTGCAATTACACATAATTACTGAATAACTGACTGTCACACACACTTTAATTAATTGTGATAATTGAATGCAAATTGTATGCAATACTGTTTAGTTGCATTTTAATAAATAAAGCTCCATTTGAATCACGTCATGTTCTGAAACACTTCACTTCTGAGCCGATGGTGTGTACACTGTCATCGCTGACGGACACGATGCGAGCGCTGAAGTGAAAAGAATTCATTTTCCCTTGCTGTTCAGCGCCTTAAGCACAGGATGGCAGCAGTGTGATGTATAGCACCCTCGCCTCTTCTGTAATAACACTGGGGCGGGAGGTGGTCATCTCGCTGTTTTTATGGCTTTGAGGGGAAAACAACCAAGGCCGCAGGTGTTCGAGTGTACATTACGTTAATAGCTATGGATGTGGTCAGTGGCGACTCTATAGAGGCCGCTGTCAGGACCACGGCCGGTTCAAGGCTGCTGTATTTCTCATCGGCCCTCATCTGAAGCGGACCCGTAAGTGGAAGGTCGCCGGTTCGAATCCCGAGCTGCCACTGAGCAAAATGCCGTTCCCACGCAGTGCTCATGGCTGCCCACTGATCACCAAGGGTGATGGGATAAACGCAGAGGACACATTTCATTGTGCACCATGTGCCGTGCTTCACTACGACAATCACTTCACTTCACCTCTGAGACCTTCCTGGCCAACTTTCCTCGATCCACCTGTGTTAGAGCACCAGCAGCTATTTGGGTGTCAGCAGCATCCCAAGAGTCCGATAATAAAGTTTCACCTGCGTTCATGATATTCAGCATTGTTTTAATCTCATTAAATACACATTTTTATGAGGTGAAGTCGGTTCAGCTCGCAACCAAGCACAAATGAAGTCCATGCCCCCTGGAATGTCTTATGAAATAGTATCAAACTCATTTATTTCCTACCTCCTGGGGGCTAATTCATGCCTAGGATGTTAATCGGACCTATCAGCAACACCGCTGCAAAGCTTTTCCCCTTCATCTGGATACTGTTTTTTTTTGCCTTATGTCTTCTCATCCAAGTCCATCGCCTGTGCCTTTCCCACTGGCTGAATACAAATCTGGGCTAACAGCACAATAAATCACTTCCAGAAGCACCACCTATCATGCAGCTGGATCTCCAGCAGGCTCCTGCCAAGCCTACCTCACGTGAATCCCACACATGTCCATACACCATTATGATATGAATATAACATACTCCGACGCAAGGTTAAGCATAAAAAAAAAAACATGATTTATGCAAACCTTGGGTGAAAAATGCACAGGAAAAACTTTAGGAGCTCGTTGACCTCGGCGTTGCTGATCACAACCTCGATTTTATTCGCCACTTCCGAGGTTCTGGGCATGTAAATGTCCTCGGAAGCCACCGCGGTCTCAGGTGGTCATTATTTTTAAAGACAACCCGTTAATGGGCAGTCCTGCTGATTCCATGGAATAATAGCAGGTAGTCCTGTCGGGGAGCGACACACCCTCACTTTGAAGGAGAACGCTGCTCTTTGACGTCGTGCAATTTCGTCATCGCTTATCTATAGACTTTTGCGCGTGCCGAAGGTTTTGCGCACAAAAAAAAAAATATTTCGTTTTATTTCTTTTATGTTTATTTATTTATTTATTTATACATCATCCCAAAGTCACATAATTTACATTCGCCTGATTAATTGGACGCCCCGCGGCCGGATCCACGCGTCCCGCGGCCACACCTCGCCGGTTCGAGGTGGCCGGAGCGCGTCGCGTGGAGTTGTCCCCAGCCCCCCTGCGTGAATCCCGAGTGACGGACCCGGGCAGTGGGAGGATGGCGACGCGGGTAACCCAGATAAGTTTGCGCTCCGCGGCAGCGAGACGGCGGCGCGCTCTCCGGAGGTCGTAACGCGCCACGGACCCCACCGCAGCGGAGACGCCCGTACAGGTACACCCCGGCGTCCCGATCACGCGTTATGACGTGGAAATGTCGCGCGCGTGTTGTGCGTCGTGGTTGTCTTTTACGAGCGTCATTTATTTTGGCGCGGCGACTCGGAAATTACGCGCGTAATTAACTTGCAAGTCTAACCACGCAACACACACTTTGCTTTTTTTCCCCCCAACAAGATAAAGAGGCAAAATATTCGGTGTCTCGTGTGAATTTCATCAATTAATGAACTGTCGCGCTAAAGTGCTGTATGTTATTGAATTTAAAAGCCATGATTGGGTCTAAAACGCTGTAAATCTGACCCCTGTCCGGCAGCAAAAGCTTCATTATTGCGCGATCATTCTTTGGCTTTGGAGTAATTGCGGCGTTTTATTTGCCATGTGGAGGAGTTCAGGAGTCGGGCGTTCCTGCCTGCTCCTCTCCAAAATTGGCATGGCTTGGATAAATCGAATGCCAGACTTCGTCATGTCCTGGTGCGGTCGGGCAAGATGGGGAGGTGGAACTTGAGGGGACTCACCTTTATCCTGCAAGCGCCTGACATATTAACTCCTGTCACTGTCAATGGGCGAGCTGGAGAATATGTTGAGTTTGATCAATGTCGCTTCTTTTGCTGGAGCCATCCACGAAACGTAGTTCCCGTGTGTGTGAGAAATGGCACCGTGGTTCTACACACACAGGCTTTCCTGAGGACCCTTCCCATGGAGATGCTTGGCAGTGCCGAGTGGTCTTGGAACGGCACGGACCGCGCGTTTTTGGACGGGAACTCCAGCGCTGTACCGTTGGCGGAGGACAACGAAAGGAACTACTACGCCATGCTTTATTCCCTGCTCATCCTGGCTATCGTGTTTGGGAACGTGCTGGTGTGTATGGCAGTCCTGCGCGAGCGCTCCCTCCAGACCACCACCAACTACCTGGTGGTCAGTCTGGCTGTGGCCGACCTGCTGGTGGCGTCGCTCGTCATGCCCTGGGCCGTCTACCTGGAGGTAAGCGGGTCAATTACTGGCCAGTGTTAGTGATTGATTAGACGTAGTTCAATTATTGGATTTGGTTAATGACTGGTGGAACTGGTTTCAATCATTAAGATGGAAATAGTGCAGAATCTATAATGAGCTGGAGGGTGAGGATCATTTTTGTGGTGAACGTCCAGCCATTAATAGCCAGTTATCTGTGCAATTAATTGCCCACAGGGGAGGTGGAGGTCTCCGACACTGCAGATGGAGAGAGGGGTGGGATCAAATTTGGGGAGCCTTTGAAGACCTATAAACATGAACACGAGTTCAATGGTGGTAGCCCACCATCTAAACTAGAACCATTCCAGCCAACCCAAGGAGGGCCAGTTCATCAGCTAGGAATTGGCCTTGAGAGTGTTAGATTTCTGGGAAGGTTGGATTGACTGGCTGCGTCTGGCCAAGGGACGGCCAGTCCGGCTGCCAGACTGTGAAGGTAACGCAGCACATTCAGCTCTGTCAAAGGATTATTACCTCAGATTATCCCACCCTGGGCAATGTCTGCCCAAAATTCTAAGCGGGTGTGAGAAACCGAGGGAGAGAGATAGATGCATTCAGGTCCTGAATTATACATCCTCTCTTCAGAGTTTGACATGTTTGGGGTTTATATGTGACTATATGGTAGTCATGTGATCTTTATGTGACCTGTCCAGGTTGTGGGTGGAGCGTGGCTCTTTAGTCGAATCTACTGCAACATCTTCGTCACGCTGGATGTCATGATGTGCACTGCTAGCATTCTTAACCTTTGTGCCATCAGTATTGACAGGTAAGGGAGGTTGTGCATGTCTGGTTGAGCAGGAATTAACACTTTCGAAGCACCTGGCTTTGGTGGTTCAGTTTCTGCGGAGCTTGCATGCCTGCAGTTTGTTGCTGGTTGTCAGTGTGGTGGATCTTGTCGGGTTTAAAGGCCATTAAATAGCGGAATACCCCTTCCAGGAAAAAAATCTTGCCATTCCACATACAGATTCATTTATTCATTTGAAGCCTTTGGACAAAATAAAAAAAGAGCATGCCCCACAGCTTCCTCCGAAGCATGATGCACGCACAGGACATACATGTGTTTGGGGTGTATGTTTGTGGTGTCTGTGTGTGTGTGTGCATGCTTTATACGTTCATGCCCGTATTCTATGTTTATGTGAACATTCACTATTTGCATGTTTCCACTGTCAATCTGATAGTCATTTTAATTGCCTGTTGTACAGAAATGAACAATAATAAATCTTTAATAAATCTTTGTGCATTCAAATTGTTTTATTTCTGTGCCTTTGTTATTAATAAATGTCTGATGAGCTCACCAGTGGCAGGTGCATAATTAACACCCGCGCAGCTCCGCTTTAATTTTGTGTGTGACAGAGGGTGGGAGGGAGGCATGCACTCATGCATGTGTGCTTAAGGTGGAATTAACAATTCACTGTTATTATCCCATTCTCTTCAAAAATTGTGGGCACTTGTGTGGTGTGCTTTCCGACAAAAGGGGAAAACAAGGTTTATACACTGAGAAAGGGGCGGGAGAGAGTATTTTTAGCTCTGTGGTTCCTCCAGTTTTTCAATAATGCACCAAGTTTTGCAGCAAGAAGAAAAGGAGTAATTGTGTTGATAGAAAAACAATAGCAAGGACGTTAACCTCTCGGTAATAAAACTGCCACGCCGTCCTGGACTGAATCGGGTCGAGTCTAATTAACATTTCCTTTGAGCTTCCAATACACTCAGTAGCAAAAACACATTGAAAATTCTTGGCATAAATGCAACTAATTAATTTTTTATCTAGCTTTGTGTGTTCTTCCATTCTAATACATCCTATCTACATTCAAAAGAGTCCTGGACATTAATGTTTTAATAAACATTTTGCTGACTTTGCTTTTGGTGCCAATGGTGAAAAAGGGCTGCATAAGAACATAATTTAACTGAAGTCTTCTTCTGCACTATAGAGGGTGATGTTCTGACCCTTGTGCAGGTACACGGCGGTGGTGATGCCGGTGCTGTATAACACCACCCACAGCTCCCGCAGACGGGTGTCTATAATGATTGCCACCGTCTGGATCCTGGCTTTTGCTGTATCCTGCCCCTTGCTGTTCGGCTTCAACACTACAGGTGAGGTGTCATAGCACAGCTAAAATGCCTCATCAGTCCCCACTGTGGATGATGACACAAGGCCAGGGGGTGACGAGGCCATTTAAATAAGTCTTAAAGGCTATTCATTTATCTTGTTTATATTAATGAGAAAACACAATGTTAAATTATCTGCTTATAGGTCTCCCTATACTCCATATCATCAGTTAGACTGACCCATTGGCTGCGTAGACATTTCATTAGTAACACAACACTGATATATTCAGCCTTTCTGCATGAAGGTTCGTTGCATATGTGTGTATGTATGTTGCAGATGACCCATCTGTATGTTCCATCTCCAACCCTGACTTTGTGATATACTCTTCGGTGGTGTCCTTCTACCTGCCCTTCATTGTCACACTGCTGGTGTACGTACGGATCTATGTGTTCCTCAGAAAGAGGAGGAAGAAGATTGCTTTCCGACAAGCTAGTGGAAAAATCCAGCCGGGAACCGCCCCTCCATCTGCAGTATGAGTACAGCACACATTGTTTTTCACTGAAACACTTTGTTCTTGATATGGGGACATGAGATAAAAATGTACCGCAAAATTATTATTCCTACTATTCTACATTATCTGATTCAAAATACATGTATGAATAGAAGCCGTTTCTCAGAAGGCATTTCTGATATTGGTAAAGGTTATGGATGATTGTCAAGCTAAAATTCCTCTACGTCTACATTTTCTTTCAGAGGCCATTACATTAAATGGTCTTGTCCAACTTCCCAGCGCAGGATTGTGTATCTGTGATAGCAAGAGCTGTGAAGTTGGATCAGATACTTGGAGGTGTCCCAGTAAAGTTCCGGTTAACTGGAGCAAAATTTGATATGGGGAAAAAAGCTTTAATGATTCCCTGGATTTGCTTTCTTATTTTTTTTAAAGGATTTGTTTTTCCCTCCCCACATCAAGTCAAGCAGAGTTTAGGTTTTGAGGTGCAGTGGCCTTCATGCAGGCTCACGTAAAGGATGCTATTACATGGGATTATACCTCATGAGAAAGAAACAGAAGAAGGTCACCTGAATATTGCACACTTCAAGGGGAACCATGACCTTTGGATAACTTTTGAAAGCTAAAAGTGCTCTGAAATGTCTACACACATAAGGCCAGACCAGTGACATCGATGGATTTGTTTCGCTGTGTTTGCTTTTCACATTTCCCACGATCCCTTGTATTCACTTAAGCATCAACAACCTTACCCATCCCTCACCTATTGCTTGACTTAACCCAACCCCTTCAAATGTGCAGGAAGCAAGATATTAGCCTATGTAGTATTGGAAAGCTAGCTAATCATATCTAATCATATCTGTAGTTCAGATGGGCAACCAATTTGTTTCCACCTAAGGGCTGATTCGGATGACCTCCCCAAAAACGTTTATGTGGTACTGAGTCTATTTAAATATTTTCATCAGGTCATGCCTGGTTTTCACTTTTTGCATCCAGATGCAGACACATTGCAATTATGTTGCTTTCCATTTTGAGCATACACACACACACACACACACACACACACACACACACCTTTACAACATCTGCCTTTTTGTAGGGATTTTATGGAGAGTGAAACAATTCCACTGTTATCACTGGTCAGATTTTTTGCAGACATATAATAACTGTTTAACTTGAGCAATAAGGTGATTTCCATTTCTGTATCATCCTGTTTCAGGAGACTTGTCTGCAAGATGGTCAAAAAGAGAGAAGAGACTTGTCCCCTATCAGAATCAAAGTGGTAAGGGAGTGTGACTGTGCGTGTGAGAGAGATACAAGCTGTTGTTTGTGAACTCTTGCTTGAAATTAGTCTTAGTGAGACACTGACTTTCTTGATGAATTTGGTCTTGGTATTTTGAGAGACTTGGCAATGCACTCATTGCATGGCGAGCTTGTCTTCTACTTATGTGCAGATGTCATTGCAGCAGGCTGGGAAGTAAAAACTCATAGCTTGAAACTTGTGTCTTGATAAAATGCTTAAATGATTAGAAATATTGCACCAGCATTATACATTCTGTGCATTATAATTAGATATGGGCAATTAGCCAATCAGGAATAGCAGAAGCGGAACAGAAGGACAAAAATATGCCCTTTCTGCAGAAGGAAAGATGATGTTTTTAACATCTGTGATAAGTGTGCAAACTACTCTTGTGGGATTACAGACAATGAGGTAGAAATACACTGCAGCTAAAAATTAATTGAACACAAAAATATGACATCCTAGATCTGAATGAAATATTCTTTGCATCTATTGACAACAAAATCACACAAAAATTATTGATGGAAATTTAATTTATAAACCTGGTCTCAAAATAAAACAGACTACAGACTGGTCCAACTTGGATGTAATGTCCTTAAAAAAAGTTAAAATGAAGCTCAGTAGTGTGTGTGGCCTCCATGTGCCTGTACGACCTCCCTACAATGCCTGGACATGCTCCTGATGAGGTGGTGGGTGGTCTAATGAGGGATATCCTCCAAGACCTAGACTAAAGCAGCCTGTGGTGCAACGTGGCGTTGTTGGATGGAGCGAGACATGATGTCCCAGATGTGCTCAGTTGGATTCAGGTCTGGGGAACGGGCGGGCCAGTCTATAGCATCAATGCATTTGTCTTGCAGGAACTGCTGACACACTAAAGCCACATGAGGTCTAGCATTGTGTTGCATTAGGTGGAACCCAGGGCCACCTAATGGCAGTCAGGCTACCTCTGGCGAACACATGGAGGGCTGTGCAGCCCCCCAAAGAAATGCCAAACCGGTCATGTTGCGGCAGTGGTGGCCTAGCGGGTAAGGAAGCGGACCCGCAATCAGAAGGTTGTGGATTTGAAGCTCCGTCAAATCCGTCCCCACACACTGCTTCCCGGGCATTTGTCATGGTTGCCCACTGATGGGTTAAAAGCAAAGGACACATTTCATTGTGTGCACCATGTGTCTCAGATTCTGGCATCTGCAGAATGGCATCTCCATGTGCTCAGCGTGAACCTGCTTTTGTCTGTCAAGAACACAGGGCCCCAGTGGCAAATTTGCCAATCTTGGTGTTCTCTGGCCAAATGTGCTGCACGGTGATGGGATGTAAGCACAACCCTCACCTGTGGACGCCGGGCCCTCTAACCGCCCTCTTGGAGTCTGTTCCTGACCGGACCGTTTGAGCAGGTACATACACATTTGTGGCCTGCTGGAGGTCATTTTGCAGGGCTCTTGCAGTGCTCCTCCTGTTCCTCTTTGCACAAAGGTGGTAGTGGCCCTGCTGCTGGGTTGTTGCCCTCCTATGTCTCCTGATGTACTGGCCTGTCTCCTGGTAGCGTCTCCATGCCCTGGACACTACACTTTACAGACACAACAAACCTTCTTGCCACAGCTCACACTGATGTGCCGTCCTGGTTGAGCTGCACCACCTGAGCCACTTGTGTGTCTTGAGCCACTTGTGTGTCTTGTAGACTCTGTCTCATGCTACCACTAGAGTGAAATCACCACCTGCAGAACCACACCTTTATTGGGGATGTCTTGCTATTTGCCTATAATTTCCACCTGTTGTCTATTCCATTTGCACAACAGCATGTGAAATGTATTGTCAATCAGTGTTGCTTCCAAAGCAGATAGTTTGATTCACAAAAGTGTGATTGACTTGGAGTTATATTATGTTGTATTGAGCAGTGTAGTGCTGGTGCAGTTGTGTGAAAATGAAATTATAATAAACACTTTTTTTTCAAGTTCATTTAACACGTTCTAAAAATATGTACCTCAGGCAACTGTTTATTTTTTACAATCTCCACCTAAGGGAGATTGCATGGTACTGCTTTTACATGGTACTGCGTGCATTTACAAACTTTCATCAGGTCGCATCTGATTTCCACTTTTTGCTGAATTTATGGGATTATAGACAATGAGTCAGAAATAGTTTTGCTGGTGTAATCATTTGAAAATTAGCTCTGAAATTCCATTTCATCAAAGTTCTTTTAACACGTTATAACAATTTCTTTTAACAGATACAAAATACCTTTTAACATATACAAATATACCAGTTCTCTTCTGTCAGCCTTTCATTTTCAGTCAGAGTGCATTTTACCCACACAGGAGAGCACAGAGGATCCGGCTCAGGCAAAGCCCAGACTCCTGTCTGGCTGCTTGCGGCGGAAGAAGCCACGCACAGGTCCAGCAGTGAACACACTGCTGACCCCAGTGGACCTGCAGAACTACTGCAGCATCAGCCAGGCCTCCTTCGCCCGAACGGAGCATGATGCACAACGTGAGGAGGAGGAGGAAGGCCCAGAGGAGGAGCCCATGAGCATGAGGGGCTGTGAGGTGAAGGAGCTGTCCAATGGTCGGACCCACACCACACTGCACCCAGCGCCATGCCCAGCTGTCCGCCACAGAAGCATGCATGCGCGGGAGAAGAAGGCCACACAGATGCTAGCCATTGTTCTGGGTGAGACCTTGAGATACGTCTCATTTTAAAGGCTAATTATGCTATTTCAAATGCAAGCCCCAGTTTAATAACTTGCTAAAGTGCTTTCAGAGAGTACATGCTTTTTATTCTTAATGGGAAAACTAAATCTAATTAGGAACTTCACAAATATGGAAGCTTGAGAATGAGTGTTTGCTTTAGGTAAGGATCACATGTATTATTATTATTATTATTATTATTATTATATCTACAATTACATTAAAATAAAAAAAATGTAGCTCACATTCACTGTTGCTTTTCTGATGTGAACTCACTTGACGTTAATAATAACACTTATGATAATTCACAGTGTCTGTTTAATTGGATAGAAAATTTATTCATACAAAACCAGTAGATTATTAGTAGGCTTTTTTTCAGATTATGTGGCTCAGCTGGAAGATCACTGCCTCATGTGATCAAGTGCACCTTGCCTGTGGTGGGGATTTAGGAATCTGTGGTGGAGAAAAAAAAAAAAAAATGCAGCTTTGCAAGAGTGTTTTATCCATTAGGGGGCTTAATGTTTCATACTCCCACAGTGGCTCTGACATACATTGCTTGTAATGTAGCATTAAATTATACCAAAATTAAACCAAAATATACACTGACCTGCACACAGTGCTAAACAGACAAGTTTAATGAGATGGAGGGTGATTGTTTTAATTAGAAGTTCATTTACTGCTGTGTGTATGTGTATATTTGTGTGTGTGGCTGAATGCTGTAGGGGTCTTCCTCATCTGCTGGCTTCCTTTTTTTGTGACTCACATCCTGAACACACACTGCCGGACCTGCCACATCCCCCCGGAGCTCTACAGCGCCTTCACGTGGCTGGGCTACGTCAACAGCGCCCTCAATCCTGTCATCTACACCACCTTCAACATTGAGTTCCGTCGTGCTTTCATCAAGATCCTCACATGCTGAGTTGGAAACATCATCCATACCTCAGGCCCTCTGCGTCAGTCTAGGTGAAGCAAGGCGTCTCTTCAGTACAGTTCAGTAAAGGATTATGCAAGAGTGCTTCAAAATTCAAGGGTCCCAGAACACAATTTTTTTTTTATACACTAACCGACTGTGTAGAGAAGACAGAGAATGTGATTTAACCTGAGCTGTACTACTTCAGATGTCTCAGTTTATGGGAGACAGGACCTAATGAACAATCAGGACAACTGTTTAGACCCACATGAAACTGATATGAAATTCACTCCTTGCCAGAGTCCAAAACTGTGTTTTGTGCTGAGATCCCAGGATGTTGTCTTTAAGATGGAAGATATGTCTGGAGTGCATGTCCCCTCAAACACAACAGCTGCTCTCATCACACCGTTCCTCATTTTCAGCCATCCATCATAACCTACATTTGTCATTTCCAAGCTGTTTTTCATTCTAGCTTACCCTCTTTGAGCTTCCTCCAGGGGTAGCCTGCACCAAAAGTCTCGCTGAGGAGGAGTGCTTGTCTCCAGGTTTTATTCTGATTCGTGGGGGGAGTCTGTTAGGGCAAATCAACAACCTCTTGGCAGGTAAGAAGATGCAAGGCCCAATGTGCTTTTGATAGTGGCTCCCTGCAGGCAGGATTTTGTAATCTGCATGTATCTGGCACACCAGAAAGAAAGCAGGAACAGGCCAGATTTGTCATGGGTGGAGAAGAAGTATTGATACGTTGTGAATAAAGCTGAATGGAAAATGGGCATTTTGGCTCTGACCTCTTTTACACATCTGACAGTTACATGTGGAATAAGATGGTTAGAGGAAGTCCTTTGTGGTTAGTGAACAGCTTGGTTACACCTACTGACGGTAAGAAATGTATAGTACTGCGGGCCAGTGGTGGACTAGCGGTTAAGGAAGCAGCCCTGTAATCGTAAGGTTACCGGTTCGAATCCCACTGAGCAAAGCACTGTCCCCACACACTGCTCCCCGAGCGCCTGTCCTGGCTGCCCACTGCACACCAAGGGTGATGGTTTAAAAGCTGAGGACACATTTCATTGTGCAACCGTGTGCTGTGCTGCTGTGTTTCACAATCACTACAGTATTAGTCTCTTACACCTACAGAATAATTACCATCCTGTCTTCTTTCATGGAGTTTAAATGCCACGGTTTTTACGAGTTGGGTCTTCTAGTTTCAGTGTTTTCTGGTATGGTCATTAATCAGTTAAATAATTTTTTTTTTTTTTTTGCTGTTTTTATGGTTCACAGTAAATGACTGTGTATTAAAGACCACACAAAACAGGTGGCAAATACTGAGATCCAAGGTGGTGCTTTGCTATTTTTGTGGATTTCATGACTGAATGAGACTAAAGGCAGAAAATAAATGCAGTTTGGTCCTGTTGTGGGCGGTTTCAGTGGGGGGGGGGGTCGGCATCTGTGAAGCACCAAGACATGCAGCTGATGGGAAGAGGGAGCGTTCTCACACTGTGAGTGATGGCGGCTCATTTTTTCCCCGTCCTCTATAATTACTCCATGATGCCTTGACTCGCAGACTTTCTGCGGTTCTGAATTTGCCATATGAAATGTCCCACTCTTCTGAAACAGCCATGGCTTTCTGTCAGCAGAAGCTAATGAATTCAATTAGACTCTTTCCTCGCTGCTTTTTGCTCTTTGTCTCCCCCTCTGCCTCCCTCCTTTTTCCCCTCACACTTTCCCCTTGCCCACTTTCTCGCTCATGCTTACAGAGCTTTTTTTTTTTTTTTTTGATCTAGATATTTCAGGCCATCCTGACAGTCATCTTGTGTGCTCACCACAAGCTGAAAGTGAGCATGTTAGGTGTGTCCCTTCAGAAGGACAGCTGTGCCAGCATTAACCTCCATAAATGGAACTGGGTTTGATCTCCATAGAAAGCACAAGTGGGACTGAGTGAGTGCGTGCGTGATTGAGTGAAATGGCATTTAGCCACAAGTGCTGTTCTTCTGTCCTCCCACAAACCTTCACAGTGTGGTCTCAACCAGATCCCACCTCACACATACGCACTAAAATACACTCCAGGTCCCAGGATTTATGAAGGGCACGGTTGTTATGTTGGCTCTGTGAGGTGCATGGTGATGGTGCTTATTATAGATATTTGAATGGACAAAGAGCAAAACTCGATCTGATGCGGAGAGCAGCCACTGCTTGGATTCAACTTTCGACAGCGTCACACAAGCCATCACACAAATCTCCTCTTTATGCATTATCAATGAACAACCCTTTGAAAATCCATCTCCCCTCCTCCTCAACTTGGATGATTTATACGATGCACCCCACGGTGAGAACTGAGAAGTGCCGTGGGACCACTGACAGCACAAGGCCTCCACTTTAAGTGTCTCTTTGAAAACGACCCCCTGCTGGGCTACCCCAGCGCTTTCGGAATTCATGTGGCAATCAATAGGTTTGAGATAACTTTGCATAGCGATCTACAGGAATACTACCACCCAGTGGTCATCCACATATGTTTATATCCAGGTTAAATTTTATTGAATTAAAAGTCCTTGAAGAAGTCCAGCTACATTATGTTATTCACTGAACACATCTTCAGACATCTTATGTCAACATGAAGGATGTCTGGCATTTTGTCTCACTATTATTACTCTTCATGTGGCCAAATTGGAGATTTATCATACACATGGCCAGAGATCCTCACTAATCATCACCTTTTACCAAAGCGTCGCACGTAGAGGATATGAGTGAAGATGGTATTCCAGAGACGACAGGACATGGGACACATAATAGGAGATAACGGAAACAGATTGATTTGGGGGAAAAATAAAAGTGAACTGTAAGGCATTGTTGAGTCTTTGGGGCTCAGTTTCGTAGTACTGTTGTACTAACTATGATTGTGCAGTGACAATAAAGCCTTAGTCCTGCGCTTGAGTTAAGTTTAAAGGCGTCACGGGTGAGGCACGGCACAGACTTATGGTGTGACTATTTCGGTGATGAAAACCGAGCCGGTGCAGGTGGAGATGATCAAAAGTCACACAATCCTTTTTTAAGGCACAATCAACACTTCAGAAGACGGTGGGGGGAAAAAAGATCGTCACTCTTGGTTTAATTTAGAAGCAAACGATGAGCGCCATTTGTGCGCCTGCGTGCTGCCCTGGTGGCAGGTTAATGGCTTTGGAGTTTAAGGAATGCTTGATGTAGCTGAGCAAAGCTGATGGACCCTTAAGCAAGTCTTTCAATTAAAAGAAATCAAAGAGAATATGCTGAGCCCTCGCCAGCAGCCTCAGTGAAGTCACATAAATATTTACACGCACATACATCACCGGATGTGTGATTTTTATATTTTCCCGGCGGAGTGCTGTGGGGGTTAGTGTTTTTTTATGAGGTCATTCCTCTTTAGACTCTATCTCTGTGTCCATTATCCTCAGTAGAGAATGTGGCGCCGGTGGCTCACCGGCGGCGGCGTACGGTGGTGTGAATCGGTCGCGGCGCGTGACCGGACTTCAGTGGCTCTCGGCCCTTATCTGCTCTGTGGCAGTAGTCTCCCGTGTCAGCCGCCGGCCGATAGGTATGTAAATTCACAGGAGGCTCTGCACGCGGCGAATGCCTAAACATGAAGCTTTCTGGTCCTCCTTGTCCCTTGATTCCAATTTATCCCGCCACCCTCCTCACGATAAGTGAATCTCAGCAGGTTTCGTGACTAACATGCAGCGGCTACTAAACAGTGTACCTAAAGTGTCACATTGGGAACAGTGTGATGTGTGTGTGTGTGTGAGGGGGAGGGTACTTCATCTAGTCTCCAGGGTGTGAAGGTCTTCACAGATAGGCCGCCAGGTTTCTCATACAAAAGCTCAGAGCCAAAGTGGTTATGCTCGAAATTTTATAGGAGAAGTCAGAGTGCTCTCGTGAATGGAAACTGCTTCCGGAAAGTGTGGTCTGAGCAGCCCATAGCAGGGGAAATCTGGTAGAAAACATCTGGCAACAAAGGAGAATCCTCAGAACAGGATTTTACTGCTGACAGATTAAACGTCTCGGGCCAAAGCTGGGCTACAGAAGAACTGTCAAGCACAGTTCAACAAAAGGGCAGAACAACTAAGATCCAACTCAGTCCAAATATAATGAGATTACAATCGACCATTTCCTGTAGTAATCAGAAAATCTGGCATTTTCTGTATGGAAAACTCACAGAACTTCATTTGGGAAATTAACACCCAGGGCACAAACTAGTGTTGAGTTTTGTTTGCTAATGTAAGGTCAAATGCATCCTCACGATTTACATGAATTAATAGGTAACACAAGAAAGACATGTGATCTTTAATGAAGTTTGCACATGTGCTGTACTGATGGCTCTGAGTTTAATTCATCCAAAATGAGGACTTGACGTGTGTGGAAGCTGTTAGTCATCAGACTCCACCCATTTTAAAAAATAATTAATCATGTTCTGGGTGATAGAAATAATTACACACCAACAGGAAGGGAAGTTCGTTTCTAGAGAGAACTGCCAAGTGTTTCTTGTTTTATCTGTTTATGTAAATCCCCTGGAAAACATTGTTAAAGCATTAAGAAGCCAGCAAGCAACACAGTGTCAGGTCTGCACATTTTTGAAAGTTTTTATATTTCATTGAGACTAATCACATTAAGTCTTTATTTAGGAATTGCACTACATTAGCCTTAACAGTTCATACAGCAGAGTCTCATGATAATCATTAAAAAGGGAAAGAGCAAAGCTGTATTTTTCTCACTTGGGTTAGATCTTGTTAGTATCGGGAAGGGATCGGCAAACTTTTAAGCTCAGGGGCCAAATCGACTTTTTAAATTTGTCAGACGGGCCAGGCCAGCACCAGATGCACATCATAGACATAACATAAAAAAGGCATTACAGTGTTAATATTTACATTCACTTGTTTATCAGCGTTCACTTTGGAGTAAGGCCTGCTACACTAAGAAGGAAAGGAAATGAGCGGGTTGGATGTAAATAGTTGAATGTTGCATGTTGAGATGTGTGTTACATGGGGGTTAAACACAGTTTAGTGTAGGTGGGCGGTTAGGCACCGTCTGCATTGCGTGGTGCCAGATAGTAAGAGCAGCTGCGTTCTCACTAGTCAGTAAGTAAAAGATTTGGTGTACTGTTGACTTCGGCTACCAGCTTGTACAAATAAAAAGCTCTTGTTCCAGCCAGAATTACTTCAAATGTGCGCATGCACACAGCTCTTTTACTTTCTCAAGAATATGTAATTTATACATTTATTAACATCATGGTCAAAGTTGTCCCACATCCCAAACGTTGCTTTTGTTGCCAATGCATTCTTTCTCACTAGTCAAAACGCATCGCCAGACCACTCATTTACTGGGCAAGTCAGTGTAAAAACCACCACCTGGAACGCCATGCATTACAGGACGAATTCAATTGAGACCTGTCATAATAATGACTTTATTTCGTAGTAGTTTGGCCACCCCTGGTATAGATGTACCTAAAGGAAATCCTTATAACCCATGAAGACTATCTCTCTGGAGGTGAGCAAATGTGTGTGTGAGAGAGAGAGAGAGAGAGAGAGAGAGAGAGAGATATAAAATCACGTCATATGAACCAGTCTGAATGTGGAAAGACAGATTGTCTGGCTGCCTGGCTATCTTGCCAAAATGGGTCTGTTGACATGGATCTCTGCTGTGGTCCTTGCTGGTACATTTCCAGTTCAGCACATGCAGTAAACAATTCAAATATGAGAACAAAGCTATTTGTTTTTTTACAATGTAAGTTTTTGCTTGCTTTATACTTCTTTTTACTACCTCATGCATTTGGAAAAGAGAAAAGGTAGTGTTATGCACTGTCTGGTCAATAAAATGTAAAAATAAATAAACAATAAATCCCGCGTTGGATTCTATGATGTAATAATCAATGACGGCATAGTCACGCACCAGAAAATCAGGACTGGAAAGCGCACAACATGTGGTAATTGCTGTGCACCTGGATTCCTCCCCCCGCGGTGGCTACAGATCAGGCGGCCTCCATCCACAGGTGTGTGAGAGAGTCAAGAGGTGAGTAAGAGGCCTGTCACAGCAGGTCACATGTCAAAATGACGGGCATAATTATAGCTTGTGGATGAAGTGCAATTGGAATATTTAGAAGGTATGTCATTCTCAGTGTCGGCTAATGTCGAGCGCTTTGAGAGCGCAGTCCGAAGGACAGGCGTTATTGAAAGACGTTAAGGAGAGGTTTGCACTTTGGTGGCTCTAAATAAATGCACATTAGTGGGCTTTAATAATTAGTAATAGATGGTTCCAGCTGTTGGATCT
Source organism: Denticeps clupeoides (assembly GCF_900700375.1). Classification (NCBI taxonomy): domain Eukaryota; kingdom Metazoa; phylum Chordata; class Actinopteri; order Clupeiformes; family Denticipitidae; genus Denticeps; species Denticeps clupeoides. The sequence continues at coordinate 28,770,912 of NC_041708.1, read as the reverse complement.
GAGTCCCATTTCTGCGGTCAGTTAGAAGTGTTAGTGAAATGAGAGACCTGGCTCGTGTGCATCTAAAAGCTTGGTGACGCTCATCATGTTGCATAGTTTCTTGTGAAACACACTTATAAATATGCAAATTTGTGCAGGGGAGTGCATGGCAGCTCGCCTCAGAACAATAGGGCTATGTGGCGGAGTGTGTTTTGTAGAAGCGGGCATTCGGTGCGTTTTAGAACAGCCGACTCTCAGCACCCACAGAGCCACTCCACAGGCCTGTGAAGGCGCGGCAGAAAAGCTCATTAATCAGCTCTCTGCACACGTCCATTTGGAGGGCCTGGCCTCTAGAATGAGAATCAGCACAAGGTAGGCCCTGCTCTGCCCGAGTTTGTGGATATTCGGCAGAAACTAATGAGCAGCCACCAAGGTAAAGAAAGGGAGAGTTATTGGGTGAATGAAAGAGAGGTTAAAAAAAAACAACAGAGGAGATTTAAGGCATTATCACTATAGTCTCAGTCTCAATATTATCTGTGAAAGCAGAGAAAATCTGTTTCTCTTGCACTGTCAAGGCGGGGGACTTAGTTTTCAGAATAAATTCAGTGCTGAGTTATTTCCCCATCAGCATCTCATTACAAATCCTTAATCATATTTAATTAATTGCAATAAAGTGCACTCTACAGAAATGCTTGCTAGCAGAATTCGTAATTACGTTTAAATAAAGTTTTCTTTTGTTAATAATCTGCCTGAAATTGGCCAAGCTTATTCAATATTGAATATCACCCATTTAAAACAAGAATCATTATCTGTTCAATTCCTCCGGGATGAATGTGATAAGCAAAGAATTTAAAAAGAGTACAAAAGTCACTTTTCAACTATATGAAATTATATTTCATTGGTTGAGCCACATTCGCAGCTATGGAAAATATACTGATAACACACTTACTGGAGGTCTGTCAGACAGACAAACACTGGGCACAAAAGACAGAAGGAAGTCCACGACCTTGTCAAATGACAAGAAAACAGAATCGCTGATTCTACATAAATGGACCAGAAGATGTATTTATGTATTACTTCAGCTGTTAGGTCATGGAAATTTCAATGAAATGTTTTTGCTTATTCATTCTCCACTATAAGTCAAGGTAGTTGTTGTTTTTGCATAGTTGGTCTTAAATCAGAGTTCTTTACCTTGACTTTCTTCAACTTTGAAAAATTCCATCAACAGTAATCCATGAATTTATTCTAATCCACAATATCCCACCCCTCCTGTGAAGCTGAACGTAAATATATGTCTCACCTTGAGACTCCAACATAAATGTTCTCCTCATTCCATCTACATGTCTGCATAATATTCAGGTAATTTCATTCATGATATATGCATGTAATTGAAAAAGAATGTAAGTACTGCAGTACACATTCATCTATGAATGAATGTGTGCTTTCTTATATTAAGGGTGTGGCTCATCAAAACCCTTTGTGTGTGTGATGAATTCCTTAGGGATACAGACCAAGCGTAATTATAGAACAAATTTAAATTAATTGTACCTCAAGCCTCTACAACACCTTATTAATTACAAAAATGTGTCCATTTGTCACCTAAATGCAAAAGCTTGTTGCCAGCACCAGAGGAACAGGATATAGGTTTTGATTGATCTGAGGCTGTCAGCATCCAATCCCAAATGCTGTGAACAGAGCACTAAACAAACAAGAGGAGAGATTTGGTAATAAATCAGAATTGTTGTTCACTCAATCATAAAGAGACAACTGCACTGACTAAATGCTGACAAAAATGTCCTCGATTCAAAGCAATTGGGCACATTTGCTGAAAATATCTAAAAAAGCACGATTTGCAGGCTGCCTGCCTGACAGCGTACTGTATTTCTATGCTAATGGTCTGAATCTATTAAGCTACATTTTATGTTCAGCATCCTGCATAGCCATTTGTTGGATGTTTTTGGCATCATAATAAACAGGATACAATTCTCATGAAACTATATGGAAATTGCTGATACTTCTTGATCATTGCTAGACTTTCACACCACCATGAGACGGTGACTGCCCCCTCTCCGTATTAACCAGGTTTCAAGACACATGGTGCAGAAATTTCCCCCAACTGAGGATTATTGATTCTCACTTTAAGCAGGTCTGACACTGAAAAATCACAACAGGCAAAGTCTCTGCAGATGTCAGCATGTGCCTTCCAGCTTCAGAAGTAGTAACTGTAGACATTGTAGTCCGAGGTTAGGATGAAGTCCAGCCTTGGGTATCATTTTTCATTTATGATACATGCAAGGTAGTCCTGGACTGGACTTAGAAAGTGTGAATAAATGAAAGGCACATTCTCCTCCATCCCTGTTGAGATCTCGCAGTGTTTCCCACTCTGCCCTTCATCCTCATCTTTGTCCTCTCCCAACCCCAGCTGGAGAATTCCAGCCATGTCATTAATTAAGGCGCTAGATTTCCAGGCTCATGAGGCGCGCCATAAAAATGATGGAAACAAATAAAACGATTACATTCGAGGGGACGTTCTGCATGCTCATCCTGATTGGCCCTCTAAATCTAAAAAGACCTCACACATATACACATACACACGCGTTTTGTACACACATTGATTCACAGCATCCCTTTTCACTGAAAAAGCTTTTCCAGCAGTTACTCCATCTTATGTGGGCACATCTCCCCCTTTTTCACCGTGGACAGGAAAAGGGTAATGGCTTTTGTGGATGAATGGCTCCTTCGGCTGCAGATGTAATGTGGATCCAAAGCGCTAGGAAATTTGCATGAATCTCTATGTAATCTTGGACTGTCATCTGAACACTGCCAGAATCCGCCGCCGCATGTGTATTAACAGGAGCAGGGCTTGGGATGGAGAGGAAAATTCAATAGCGGTGAAAGATGTTAAAAGACTTACAGGGCGCTGCTGCTTTGGTTTAACTGCATTCGGTCTGAAATATCTTTGACAGGCAGAAAAACATTTGTTGGACTTAAAGATTAGAAGATTAGAATTAAAGATTCTTGTTCCCTGTGATTGATTACAAATTGAGACAGCACTTGTTTACTTGCAGTCAAGTAGAACACAATAGACTGCCTTGTCACACTCCCAGAATGCATTATATCTGACCATAGTTCCAAGAATAATAAAGAAACAACATAGATCTGCCCTTCACACACACACACACACATAGACAGGGCTTGTGTGATCTGGTCTGAGCTTATTGGTTGGTTTAATGGTTGAAGTGGTCATGAGTCAGTGGGCTGCAGCGTGGCCTTAACTGAGGTTGCAGTGAAACCCTTCCAACCCGTCCCTTTCATTCTGCTTCGGCCCATGCATTAGTCACACTAGATTGGTGTAATTATTGGACAATCATTCCTGTGTAGCACCAGTCCTCCAGCCAGCAGAGGGCACTCTACCCAGGCAGTAGCCATGCTCCACCAATGTGTGCAAAAAGTAGGTTTTTTCAGCTTTTCACAGCTTTCCAACCAAGCTGTGAAATTGAAATGCATAAAATATTCTGAGAATATTCTAAAGTCAGACCAGTCCTGGCTTTGCTCCAGGCTAAAAGCTTTCTGCTTTTGATCCCTTCAAAAATCCCTGTATTGATGAGTACTTAGCCTTCCCTGACACCTCCATAAAAGATCAAATGAGCCCGAGGAACCATTCCTTACTCACCAGATGCAGCTGAGAGCTAAGTAATGGAAAGTACGGCAGGAACCTGAGCAAATATGGATTGATAGTTAATCTGATACTAATATAGTACTGTTTCACATACACTGAGTTCCCCCATCTAAAAAATATTGATTCTAGCTTCAGGCAAGAAAAATCTTTCTAGGTCTTTTTTTCCTCAGGTAAGGCTAGATCTGAGTGTAAAACCGATGAATATTAGACTCAGTGCAGTAAAAGCAACACGAAGAGCAGAAAAAATATTAACCTTCTCCTTTATGTGTTTCTGTTGTGGCTTTTCCTACCCTTTCATCCTCCTCTTACTTATTAGTTGTACACAGTAGGCCACATGTGAAAGTGATTGTTGTTTTTGTCATTGTGATACAATGCACAGTACATGGAACACACAACTAAATGTGTCCACTGCATTTAACACATCACCATTTTGTGAGCCATGAAATGTACCCAGGGAGCAGCGTGTGGGGACAGTTAAATGATCATTGGCACCCTGGCGTCTCAGGATTTGAACCTGCAACTATTCAGATACAAGATCCTGACTTACCTGATAAGGCGCCACTGCCCTATGTGTCTTTGTAACATTTCGGCTGGCCATTAAGTAATCTGGAACTCCACTCTTGCCACTACCATTGTGTCACCAAGCAACACATGAAGTCCATTTCTGTCCACAAAGGTTTTATATGTGAGCTGGTTTCTGAAACCACCAGGTCACCTGTTCAGACTCAGGTATGATGACTCTTCAACACAGTTCACAGTTAATGCATTGGTAATCTATCTAATTACAGAGTTTTACTGCAATGAGGCCGTGAATGTTCACTTAACTGTATTACTTACAGCTTTTTTGTTGTCCAACCTTCACTTTCATCCATTGTCTCAGGATGTATGACATCTAAGGGTTTGTTTAAACATGTACCGTCTGCCATCCTTTTATTCTTATTGTTCAGAATTTTTATCTTATTTCACGGTCATATGAGATTCCCACAACATAAAAATTTCACTTTGTGACAATATTTAACATTAATACGAGTTCCCCTAGCCTGTCTATGGCCCTCATTGGCTAGAAATGGCGATAAAGAGTGTAAAGAGTGCTTTGGTCAATCTTCTTTGCCATTGAGAGAGCAGCAGCTCAGACGTTTTTTGTAAATATAGTATAATTTTATGTTTAAAATGTAATCTCATATATGTATTTTTTAAAATAAAATTAACCCACTGGTTCTTCAGAGGCTCGTGTGACCAAACAAAAAAAAATAATTGTGCTCATTTTTACATCCAATCACTGAGCAACTGCAATGCCTCACATGTTTGCAAGCCTTGACAGTCGGTGGAATTACTTTTTTTAGGGGAGGGGTCAGAAATGCTCTTGGCAGAAAAAGCCTGAGAAAGGGGAGGTAACCTGCCCCTTTATGATGACATCAGGGGCTAAATTGTAGATCAGACCGTCTGAGCTGTCTCTGTCTGAATGGTGAAACAGAATGACTAAAGCACTCTTTATACATATAACAATTTCTAGCCACTGCAGGACCATAGACAAGCTAGGGGAACTCGTATTGATGTTAAATAATCTCAAAAAATTTTCATGTCAGGGAACCTTTAAAAGGAACACTACCCTGTCCCAAGATGGCGGCTCTATTGGCTCCTTCAACGGGACATATAGTGTTTATATTGGTGAATTGTATTGATGACGTCATTTCCGCGAATGCCCCGCAACTCTCTCTCCTCTCCTATAATTTACCAAAAATACCAAAATGACACGTCCTGGGGAAATGTCATTGTCGGACTGGCTAATTCTGCACCAAGGCTGAATTTCGGAATAAGAACGATCTAAAAGCAAAAATAATTTAATGTCATGGGACCTTATTCCTGAATGGAATCCTATTCCTGAATAACAGGAACTGTAGGAAAGAGGCCCAGACTTGGGGGTGACACTGAGAAAGTTTGGTCTTTCCACCCTTTGTACACCTGAGAAAAAAATTGCGTCATCTGAATAGACCTTAAAACTTCTTCACTGTCCGTTTCCATCTTTGTGTAGGGATTTGTCTCTGGCCAAATATGGACCAATTTCACATCTGTGTCATAGGTCACCCCACACAGGAAGGAAAAAACAGCTGCCTTAATTTTAAGCATAAAATATTTCAAAATTAATTGCAGTGTTTAATAGCCCTGTTGAGTTCGATTTCAATTCATTCAAGTTCGTTATTTTTCCTTTCTCCAACTCCTTTCCATCACAAACAATATCATGTGGAGCAGAAGAACCTTCTGTCTGCCAGTGCCACGGGGTGGCGTATAATTTCAGACTGCAGCCCCCTCACCCGCAATGCGAGAAGACACATCTAAGAGTTCATCTAAAGATTTATTTATACATTATCACTAACTTAACAGACTGCATGCAGAAAATGATTCAGACCTCATCAAGCTCAATGTGAAAGCTCATCAGGCCGCCAGCTACCCCTTCCTCCGCTGCTGCCAGCCAAGCTTAAATATGTTACACGAGGATGGACACATTTGTGTCTGTGATTGCATTGACAAAATGCATGCACAAATCCCATTAGCATCACATTTTTCTTTTAGCATTGTGCCTGTCTCTATTAAAAATGTTGTCCATTTGCCACTCTTGGCTCCATATTTCAATGACCATGAGTGGCAAAATGGATTTAAAATAATCACAGACATGGATTTAAATGAATTGATATGTTGACTCCAATAACAATGATTCTGCGATACATGATATGCGCATTAAAAAAAGAAAATATCTCTCAACAGATTTGTACTGATTCAAAGGCATTAAATCTTCTTCCTTAGCCTTCTCCTGTCGCCACACCACATCAAACAGTTTGGTTGTCTACACAATTCACCAGACGCATCCCTCACCATTTACCCTGGTTGGGACCGTCACCTAGAAATACATTATCACAAGCATCCGCAGCGGCTGGGCTAAATTCGAAGGCATTAATTTAAAAAAAAAAAAAATTTCGGCCTGCCTGTCAGACATATCGGCATGGATGTCTGAGCGACACCTCCAACTCAACCTATCCAAAACCGAGATTCTGATCTTTCCGGGCAACAATTCTCCTCAGCAAAACCTTTCAATTCAAATTGGATCGCTATTGTTAACACCCACGGCATCTGCAAAAAGCCTTGGAGTTTGGATAGATAACAAACTGAGTTTGAACCATCATGTTGCTGCGATCTCCAGATCCTGCAGGTTCACTCTCTACAACATTCGCAAGATTCGGCCTTTTCTCTCACAACAGGCTACGCAGCTCCTCGTCCAGGCAATGGTCATCTCCAAACTCGACTACTGTAACTCTCTCCTGGCTGGAGCCTCTGCAGTCACCATAAAACCACTCCAGATGATCCAAAATATGGCAGCCCGTCTCATTTTCAATCAGCCAAAATACACCCATGTTACACCTCTTCTTACCTCCCTCCACTGGCTCCCCTGTAGCTGCTCACATTGAGTTCAAATCCTTGATGCTGCCTACAGGGCTGTAAATGGAACTGCACCCTCCTACATCAACACACTACTACCTAGCTACACTCCTGCACGCTCTCTCAGATCGGCAAACGAAAGGAGACTAAAAATTCCTTCTTCCGATTCCAATCATGTCTGTTCTCCGTTGTTGTCCCTGGCTGGTGGAACAACCTGCCCTCCTCCACACGACTAGCCGAGACTATCACCACTTTTAAGAAGAAGGTGAAAACCCTCTTATTCCAAAAATATTACAGACAAATCTAACACATACACACGCACATGCGTACACATTGAACAAACAAATACAAAATGTATAAATACATTATAATTTTTCTTAGTCTAGCACCCAACAATCTCCGAGCATGCTCTTCACTGACAAGTCTAAGCCTTATCAGGGCTCTTAGTTTGTAAACTCGATATTCTATAGAAATCGAACGAGAATTGCTGGTGTCTTCCTATTGTAAGTCGCTTTGGATTAAAGCGTCTGCTAAATAATATAAAGTAAAGTAAAAGCAGTAATCCCTGCATCTTTTTTTAAACAATAGAGAAGAAATGTACTGTGTACATGGTTAAAATCTCCTTCCTTTCTTTTCTGGCTATAACACATTGATTCTGGATACCAGCATAATGATAATGTATCACCAAAGGAAGACTCACAGTATGTTGCAGTATTGATTTTCACCCCTAGCTGTAATTACTGCACAAAAGTTGCACTTATTGCTTTTGGTTTGCACCTTTTACAACAGGGGTCTCAAACTCAAATTAGCTGGGGGCCACAGCTAATTACTCACTTAAAAAGCAACAAGAAGTCCATCCTAAAAGTAATCACCATTTATACAGAAATGATACATGACACATTTATGTTACGTTGTGTACTTTGGCCATCATACCACAATTTCATGACCTTTACCAGGGCAGTACACGTTCAATTCTCATAACGCACAAATTTCATATTCTATTCTGAAACCACAGCAGATTTGTTCGAATATTATTCTGAGTTTGGGTATATTGTATCTGGTTGATCCCTAAATGTGGGACAGTTTGGCAATTCCACAGGATTATTTGCAGGTAAAATTAATCTAAACTTGGGTTCCACTTTATTTGAAAGATACAAATCCGCACTGTTAACCCAGTCAAGTGTGAAACGAGAAGCAGGATTATTTTCCAAATAATGTGGACAGTCAAACTTCCCACAAATATTTCTCAGCAGCCGTTGTGAAGCGCATCAGTTGCAATGTTAAGGTTTGCAGTCTCCTCCAACACGTCATACAGAAGGTTTTTAATCACCATATAATGGGTAGACACGAATTCAACTGGAAAACAGATAAGAGAATTGCCCAAGAAGAGAAGGTCAATGTGCACATTTGACCTATTCAGCAGCCCCCCACCCCTCTTGGTACAGCAGACATGGCTGACCTTTAATCCAACTTCCTGTGACCTCAACAGCTCCAGAAAACCTGAGCTTGAGGCGAGGGTCATGAAGAATGCCAGCCTCTCTCCCCCCACCAACCACAAGCCCCACTTCACATTCCCAAGCCAAGGACCTGTGAAGTGGATGCTCTGATTACTTCAGTCTTGACTCAGCGCCTTAAACGAGTTGCAACCTTTCTTAAACACTTAGATCGAGTGTTTAAACATGCATAATAAATGCTTCCCTGTGAAAAAAAAAAAAGCTCGATTAAATATTTACTGAAAAAGATTGGCTTTGACATCACAGGCCAAAAACAAAGGCAGGAGGAGTAATTCCCCGCAGGGCCATGTCACATAATGATATA